>NC_141028.1:26822500-27122500 GCF_052040795.2 Danio rerio
TCAATATTCACCACGTGTCATGATCGCTCTCATCTGCGTCTCAACTTTAGGTGGGGTTTGCACTTTGCAAACCTGTGTGCTTTAAGTTTTTACACTTTAGCCGTTTGCATTTCCCGTGGACATAAAAGCTCCCTCCCTGTCATCTAACAGTGGATAGCCTTGAGTGATTGACAGCTAATATGAACCAATATAGCGGCAGGGAAGAGCGATTCAGCACGTTTTTAAAAAAAATCAAAACAGGTCGCACTAATGCGCCCAAATATATTATGAGGTCGCATCGATTAATTTTCGGGCGCATATGCGACCAAAATGGTCGCAATTTCGAGCCCTGACACATATATCACATACCTTTTGAATTCTATTTGATGAAAACTTTACTGGATTTTTAAAAATCATTATTAAAAACTGGTCATTTTTCCACCCAAAATTAAGTTTACGAACCATAATGGGAATATTGCTAATAGTTGAAAACTGTTATGACTAAAAAAACTATAATTTGGCTGCAAATGTGGATGAGGAAATTTGGAGCAGCTAAAAGAAACACATTTCTAAAAACACACCACATTATAGTGAGATAATATGTGTATTTTATAATAAATACAGAAAACTATAGGGAAAGTTCTTACAGTTATTCCAATACAGCAAATTAATGTTAAAATAATGTTGTCAATTTCAATCTTCAGACTCCAATATCATAATATTTATAAAACAAGTAAACAGGTACAAGAGTAACATTTACTTAAAATATGTAATAACCCCTGGCAACTCCTAATAAAAGAGAGAGAGAACCAAAGCAGTTGCAAAGTAAGTGAGAATAAGTAAAGATCGTCATAGAGAGTTCGATGGCATTTTGCTTGAACATATTAACTTTTCTTTATTCATATAAAATTTTGTATGTTTAATAGTTTTTCATATGGAAGTCAGTGCGGACCAGTTTCGTTACCCACATTCTAACAGGTTTAAAATAAGGGTGAATAAACAATGACAGAATTTATATTTGTGGACAAACTGTTCCTTTAAACATTGTTCCTACCTAATGTAAATTACATAAAAAATATTCTTTCAATAAACATTTACTGGAGTAAAGGTGTAACACCATTCTCCTATTCTCTGTGTACTTGAACATGTCTTTGTTCATGTGAGTTCAGTGAATGCAGTTCACACCAGACACTTTTCTTGAGCGTGATCCAGAAGCTTCAGCCAAGTTTTGTGATTCTGGCTCAAGGTTAAATGGCTGAAATCCCACAGAGAAAATTTCAACTCTTGCCTGAAGTGATGGTGTGTTCTTGAAATAAAAACCCAGTGGAGAAAATGTACTCCAGAAGACACTTTTGGAGAAAATATCAACTCTACGTTGGCTGGATGGCCTCAGGAACCAGCGCTCTTAACTTTGGTGTTGACAGAATTGGCATAAGCACAACCACAGCCATATCATTTGCATCTGCAGGAAAGCAGAGAGTTGATGCTCTCCCCTACTTCAATAGCTTGCTGTTGTCATTAAAATATGTAAACCGGCCATACCGAAAAGCATATAGCCCATTTTTCTTAACTGAACAAAGAAGCAGACGTTTTAGAGCACAGAAAATAAATGAAGAAAATAAACTGCATGTGACTGACTGGTTTACTCCTCTTAGAATTCCAATTATAATGTAAACTCTTTACAAGTAAATTGGCTTCATTACCATAATGGTTCCATACAGATCCTTTAAAATCCATAGAACTTTCAATCATAAAAGGCCAATTTTTTCTTAAGGACCTGAAAATTTGCTAAAAGTTGGCAACACTGTGTCATAGTCAATGGCCACATCTGGGATGCTTTACAACATCCTGACTAAAAGTCTGTCCTCAGCCATTTCTATCCTATCTATAACATTGATCAATAGTAGCACAGACACTCTTCTCTATACAGCTTCCAAACACTGTGAAACGGAAGAGAGAAGATGTCTGGTATATAATACTGGTGCACTGTCTGTCTGGTGCAAAAATATATGTTAGATAACAGATTTTTTATATTTTGTTATTCATGGTTGTTCATGCTTAGAAATTGCATTACGGATCTTGCTTTATGTTTGTTGACATTTTGTTTTGAAATAATTTGTCTGGGTTTGGTCTATTTTGGCAATAAAAACCAAGTATTGGACTACATTTTCTTATACAAAAAACCTTTTCCTTGACTACATTTTTTAGATTTTTACAAAATGTCAATAAATGTTACTGTTTTAAACTGTAGGTTGAAACTTTTTTATCATCAACACTTGCTAGAGCAGACCTAAAGTGTCTATCATACAATTCAAAAGTGTATATACTTTTATATAGACAAGCTCGAAAATGATGTTGGTATAATTGGAACTGCATGGTTTGGTTTAAGCTATCAGAAAAATTTCAGTTTGATTTATTATTATTTACCGAGTGCCTACTGTGTGGTACACTCTCAGAAATAAAGTTACCTAAAAAAGTACAATATTGTAACTCTTAAAAGATTTAGGTACTAATATATACTTTTGAGGTACCAATAAATGTGAACCTTTGAAAAGGTACCATCCCAGTGACAGCTCTCGTACCTTTATTTCTGAGAGTGTATTGCCAGCTCAATTTTTTGTCCCTTGCTTTTTACATATATGCTAGGTCATACAAATTAAAACAGTTTGTTTCGACTATTATGTCAATGATACTCAATTCCTTATGTCCTCACAATCTAATAATTGTACAAATTCACAAAAATAACCAAATTATATTAATGATTCAATGAATAATAACATTTTATTATTAAATTCAGAAGAAAACTGAGGTCTTGATTTTTCAACATTCTGCAAACATAGTCCAATATACATTTCTGGAGCTACCTCTCTATGGATGGCTTTCCCGCTTTTTGTCCAGTTAGCTCGGCATGTATGTCAGCGGACTTAAGATACATAGAGAAGTTGACCACAATGAGGGAGTCCAGCGAATAACGGATCAATAAAGCGGATAAGACAAAAACAAAAGTAAAAAAATAAAATAAACAAGTGAATAACAGGATGAGAATAAGGTAAAATCTGAAAATGCGAGGACTTTTCTTTTTCTGGATTGCTTTTTAAAACTGTTGGTAGGGTTTAGGAAAGTGGGTGGGCAGGTCAATCAGTGCTTTTGAAAACACTATTGGTAGGGTTTAGGAAAGGAGGAGGGTGGATCAGTCAATTGTTCAGTCAGTCAGTCAGTCGGTCAACAGCAGCCTCTGGTGGATTTACTTAAGAATGGGTGAATGCGAATGGCACTTACGAGAGAATTTTGAGACCTAAAAAAAGTACAAATCGACCTCTGGTGGATTTGCGAAAACAAAAACAGCAAAAAACTTCTGTCCTGGGAAATATTTGACGCTCTCCAGAAATGTATACAGCGGTACGTTTTTAGAATGAGCCTGGGATGTGGTTTTTGGACCAAAACAACTCTCATGCAAAAACTAAATACTGCCTAACCCTTGATGTTTGGTCAAAGTCCACGGCATCAAGCAGTACATTTACAAAACCACAGTATTTAAAAGGTAGTAGGCAAGAAGTAATTGTAGCCTACTGCCTACTACTTCTGTTGAGATTTTAAAGTGGACATCCATTGGACAACTTTTTATCCCATGAGGCCACTTGAAAAAAAATATGACCAAGAGTGAAGCAACATCACTAACAGGTAATGTGTTAATGATAATATCGTAGATGTATTCATTCATTCATTTTCCTATCGCTTAGTGCCTTTATTCATGAGGGGTTGCCACAGCAGAATGAACCACCAACTTATCCAGCATATGTTTTACACAGCGGATGCCCTTCCAGCTGCAACCCAGTACTGGGAAACACCCATACATGCTCATTCATACACTTACATTATGATCAATTTACTTTGTTCAATTCACCTTTAGTGCATGTCTTTAGACTGTGGGGGAAGCCAAAGCACTCAGACAAAAACTCATGCAAACAAGGGGAGAACATGTAAACTCCACACAGAAATGTCAACAGAGCCAGCTAATACTCAAACCAATGACCTTCTTGTTGTGAGGTGACAGTGCTAACCACTGAGCCACCATGTCATCTTTAATGTATTCAATAGAATCCAATTTAAGGACAAAATCATCCAATAACTTTTATAAAGGCAAAATCTTTTTTTCCCCCAACTAAAAGAACAAATTGATATAATTGGGATCTACTATTTGCCAGTGCATGAGAAATGTGGTCATCGCATACACAAAAGACCCTGAACATTTAAACCCCAGTCATTATAACACTTCAGACTATAGATTGGGAGGAAGCATTGGTTTCTGGCCAGCTGTAGATCTCCAGCGGCTCTTTAGGTTTCTGGTAAGTCATCAAACGTTTGACCATCGCTCCTCCGCGTGCTGTGGCTTTGTGGCCACTCTTGTTTCCTGAACCTGAGGCTGCTGAACCTGTCCCTGGCATGACCTCACACAGGAAATCAGTCCAGTCTGTGGCCCACAGTCTCTCTTTCCCCTTTCTTCCTCTCCATTTTATCCAACACGACCCTTCTGAGACCTTCAAATCGCACAGTGCTCGACCTACTATTCTACTGTCATCTCTTTGTCACAGTTCTACATCTAATATGAGAAAGAAATAAAATAGCAGATTTGTGTTACTGCTTCACTCCATCAAACATGAAGGTCTGACATGGTTTTTGAATTGAGAATGCCTTGTAAAACATACTCTCAAAAAATAAATTGAGTCTCAAATTGTTACGTTAGATGCTATTAAGTTTAAAGGTCATTTTAACTTACATTATATTAAACTGACTTACAACATCTTACAACAAAACTTGTATGTCTTGAAATAGAGATATTGAATAAAATGAAGTTGAAATATGCTAACATAAAAGACGTTGTCTCAACTTCATATAATTTTTTTTATAAAGGTATTAATGTTGTTGAATAAAAAAACAAAATGCAGAAATGTTAAGAAATTTTATATATTATTAAATAATTATATTTAAAAGCATTATAATAATTAATAACATTTCCTAAATATATAACTAGTTTACAAGAATATATTTGATAAACTTCAATAAAAAGAGTAAAATTAGGTAGCACTTTAATGATTTGTGAAATTCTAAAATAATCAATGTCAAACTACACCTGGAAACTTCATTTTTAGTTTATAATGTCCATGAGGCATCAGTTGTGTTTAAACAGGGAGACCTTCTGCGCTTTTAACAATCTGATTCACACACTCTGATCATGTGTGGAGGTCTTTATCATTCCAGCCTACAGGTTTGAATTGGAGTATGTGGAGGGGAAGGGGCAGTAATTGAATTATGTGCCCTGCATGAAGGGAGATGATCCCATATAAAGAGGATGGATTTTCCTCTGAAGGCTCTTTCTGTCTCTTCCTCTCCCTCCGTCCAGCTGAAGCCGAAGCTCTGATTGACAGCTGCCGACCTCTGGGTCATAACACATGACAAAGGGAGTCTGGGAAGCGGGAGTTTGTTTCAGAAAAGCACTCAAGATAGGCCGGGCTCTCTCTCTCGCTCTCTCTCACTGTGTGTGCATGGAGGACACTGGGAAAGAACTGACTGACTGTCCCTCAAACGACCCCACGCAATTTCCAAGCCTGTCCAGACTACATTAGAAGACTGAAAGATTACTATATTACTAAAGAAAGGAAAGATATGAATGCAGTAGTAATGTTCGGAGTCAAATTTGAAAACCTTTAATGCTAAAATGTGTATATATATATATATATATATATATATATATATATATATATATATATATATATATATATATATATATATATATATATATATATCAAGTCAGAATTATTAGAGGTTCGAACCAGAGGCCAGCGACTACCTACTGTGCCACAGTTTTTTTTTTGTTTTTGTTTTTTTAAGTCTTAATTTATTTTGACTAGTATAAAATATGTTTTTTAAATTTTTATGAACCATTTGGTCAAAACTATTATCCCCTTTAAGCTATTTTTTCCCGACTGTTTCAGAACAAACTTGCTTAATTACCTATAACCTAGACCTGTGTCTTGAAAAATATAATTACAAATATTAATTACTGTCATCTTGGCAAAGATAAAATAAATCAGTTATTAGAAATGAGTTATCAAAACTACGATGTTTAGAAATGTGTTGAAAAAAATCTTCCCTCCGTCAAACAGAAATTGGGGAAAAAAATAAACTAATAAAACTAATAAAATAGACTAATAATTCAGAGGGGCTAATAATACTGACTTTATATATATATATATATATATATATATATATATATATATATATATATATATATATATATATATATATATATATATATATATATATATATATATATTTAAAGTATTTTATATAATACTATATATATTATATTATATATATTTTATTTGATATATATTTATTATATATACAAAGCACAGTAGCCTAAAGAATACAAACTAATTTAATTGACACTTTCCTTGGCAAAAATTCTACTTCTAAAAACAGACAAAAAAGACATAAAGCGCATGCCTTGAGCACAAAGTTGAACACAAAACGTGTAAATGCCCTTGATCTTAATCTAAGGTAAAGTGCATGAATGATCTGTGCGTGTCTGAAACAATTACCATGATTGATAAATACAGTAACGTTCTGGCGTCTAACAGGTTTTATTAACGGGCTATTTAAATACGCCATTAATTGTTTGTTCGGTTTCTGCATCTGGCCTATATTTTTCGTAAAGGCCTAAAGGCTTTCTGAAATTTTTAGGAGTTAAAATCCGATTAAAGAAAGTGGTTGTCATTGTCAGAAAACTGTTTAGACAACAAAATTAACAGTTAATGGATCTGACAACTGAGTTTACTGCAGCGTGTGCGCGGCCCTAAATCACTTTGCATTGTTTGCCAACGCAGAATATAGAATTTTGACGTCATCAATTAAATTCTGTCTGCTGCTATTCTGTTTACGCTATCCATCAGCAAGCAAGGAGAGCACGTTTATGTGGCTAACGCTCTTATAATTCCTATTATTAGCTGAGTGACTCTAATCGGCGACATACAGACAGTAACTCGCTTTCCTCATCTCTGACTGCAGGAATCCGTAAACAGGCTCCTCGGTGAAGCCATCTGGGTATCAGTTGACCTGGCTGCCGTGGACACACGCCACAGCAAAAAAATAAATAATCCCTAAATGTGTTTATACTAAATGGGGGAGTTGGTGGCAGAGAGTCTCTGTGACCTGTGGCTCTGATTCAATTAAAGGTGCTCACACAATGACCATGAAGAAGTTTCTGAAGTTCAGATGCTCAGCCATGGGATTTTCATTAGCTGCAGCCCGAAGCAGGGTCTTTATCCTCAGTTATGGATAAATCCGGAGACTTGGCCAAGAATCCTATTTTACCTCTTTTCTGTCCCACGTAGACCTTAGTTATGAGAAGCCAAAACATTCCTTAAGCACCATGTCTGTCTAATGTAATTGTTCTGGAATGCAATTTGCACCGCCTTTTGCCCTAAATCCATAGAGTCCTGTCAAACATGTTATTCTAGGTTTATTCTAATAATATTTTATTATTTAGTAATTCCAGAAATCCAGGTTGCCTCTCCTGATAACTTTTTTTGGGATAACGAGAAGCCAAGAAGATTTTTTGACGATATGATTTTTTTTTTTCTGCACAGATCACCAATTTTTTTAGGACTGGTCATGGACATTTTGCACTAAGAAAGTCACTGTTGCCCTGCGCATAACAAGTATAAAGATAAAAAAAACAAGTTTTTGATAATGCCAGAAATAACACCATGACATTTCTGTGGACTAAAAACACCAATAATTTACAGTCTTGATGCCAAGGCCAAAACATGCACATTCATCCCTTCCCGATTTTTGTTTTCCAATAAATAAAATAGAGCCTTATTTTCGACACAAGCATTGTGGCTGTTTCATGAGTCATGCGTGCGCGGGACAGAAAGAGCCCTTTTAAACTGTCACCGAAAAACGGATGAGCGGTCTTGTCTTTTCAAAGCTCGTAGTTAAACCCATGCCAATTTTCTGTGTTTTCCGTGGAAGTTACCAGCAACTCACAAAAAGACGGCCAATAAAAGATTTGTCTGTTCGTGAATTAACAATTATCTTCACTGTCACATTTCAGAAAGCCAATTCAGAAAAACTTTAAGAAGAAACAGCATATTATTGCAGTGAACAAATTGCGCAAAGGCAAAATTAGTAACAATATGTAGCTATATAATAAATATTTATTATAAATATATAAATATTTAGCACAAATATTTATTATTTAGGAAATGCTTTAAAATATAATCTTAAAAAATTAAAAATGTTTACTTAAAACTTTATTTGATTAAATGAATTAATGTAATGTGAAGAAGTTTGCTAACTTTTTATCTAAAATAATTAAATGCTATGAAAGTGCTCCTTAGTTTAAGCTAATGTTTTAACTATGTTAAATAGCACACTTTCATTCCATGTAGAGAGACATCATAAACTGCATCGTATAGGTCGTTTAGTCCAACATCAATAAATTATGCTACTAAAATCAGATACACATTTCTCGTAAAATGAAAGAAACAAGACAACTCGAAAACTATATTCTAAGTGAAAATAATGCAGGTAATTAAGTGAACTGAGATTTTATGACATAATTTGCCTTGTAAATGATAGTAGATCATTGGGCTATTCGTGTTATTATTACATTACTATTATTATTGCTGAAATGAAAAAGTCGATGAAAACTATATCTAACTAACAGATTTTATTTGACTGCAATGATCAGAGCAAAATATTAAGCGAAGTGATATTTTACCTTTTGTAATCTTCTGGTGCAAAGGTTAAACAAACGCGCAACTTTCAATAGCACTGGTGTCAGGACTACCGAAGTTCTTTGACCGGCCCGGACTAAACGGTAGATGATTCCGGATGATTGGTGGTGGAGAGCTGTCTGTCTCAAACCACGGTTTACGGAGAGCGAAGATAGTCCACATAAATATTAGGCTACTGTTATGCTTTCAAGTTCTTTGAAATAATACATGCTATTAAGCTTTCACTGAATGTATATTATTTTTATTTAGTTGTATTATTATTTGGTAGTATTTTGTCTGCGGTGGTCGCCAAGTTGGTTACAATGTAACAACATGAAATACAAAACCTTCAACATTTAAATGAATTAATTAATTAGAGGATGACGATCCCTGTTTGTTTTTACTGATAGCATAAATTTGTAGAAGAAAGGTTATTTTCAGGTCAAAATATAATCAGTAGCCTATTTTTTTCCTGGGGTCCCAGACGACCCATCAATAAATTATTAAAATAAATATCAATGGAAAACTATCCAATTACAAAATAGATAACATCAAAGATGTTCTAATAGAATATATATTATATATTTCTCAATAATTCATCTTCAGCTGACAGTATTTTTGTATGGCATCTACAGTATAGAAGTATATGAATTTGTAACACTATTTTTGGAAAAAATGTGAGGAAATAAAATAACAAACAACAAATATATGTCAAAAAAAAAAAAACATTCACATGAAAAATTGCATCTCCGTCTGTATATTTGTATATTGTTGGGGGGATCAGTCCATATTTTAAGCCATATAACTTTTCTTCATTTATAATTTATATGACATTTTCCTTATTATCTGGTTCTGATGAAATAAGTGTGTTGGGATGAGACGTAGTAGTCAAGAAAGTAAGTGGAGGAAGATTTTTTCTTTCATTGCTGGCTTTCTTCAAACTATAAAAATCAATTACATTACTTAAAAATAAAAAAGTGTAACCCATAGCCTTAAAAGTGAAAAGTTAACATTACTTAAGAAAAGCAGTATACCTGTAATCATTGAAAAGTTAATTATAATGTTTTTTATGTTTATCCATAATATATTACTACGACAATCCCTGATAAGCAGGAAATAAACTGAACAAAAGTGAGTGAGTGAGTGAGTAATTGAGCACAAGTGAGAACATTCAGGAAGTGAGCAAGTGAATAATTGAGTAGAGTAAACAATTTTAGGGCAAGGGATTTACTCAATTTTGAGTAAAGTCAACGAATCACTTCAAAAGCAGGGGTTACTCCCTTTTTTAAAAGTAAAGTCAAGTAATTGCTTTCTGTGCAGTTAGTATGTTAAATATACTTAAAGTATAAGAGTATACTTTAAAAAAGATGTATATGCACAGTCATTCAAAGTACAGGACTTCTCCAATTGATAGTGATTACAAGCAAAAAGAAAGATCCATGCTTGTCCAATGCCTGCAATATATATTCTGCACTTAAATATCTTTGCACTTAAAATAAAATAAAAATAAAGATGCAGTTATAATCTTATTACAACAAATTTTATATGGGTTCAACTTATTTTGAGAAAATCTACAAGCAATTAGCAAGACACACTTTTAACAATACCACTGTGCATGTGTCTAACACTGGTGTACATGTACAAGTCAAATACAGTATACTTCCAAAGATTGTAAATTCACACTGTTGTGCATGCACAGGAAAAGAAGAAGCCTATTCTTTGGACTTAGGAAAAACATCCTGTACAGTTTGTTTTCCAACCTTATACATTTATTCATGGAAAATTCTATTTTTCCATTTGCTTTCACAAGTAAAAACAACATGATTTCATGCATGTAATGTGCGAGACATCTGTGACATAAAACATCTGTGTTCACGTCATATTGTAATCACTGTAATTACACCATTCAAACAACAACAACAAAAAAAAAACATTCATGTCCTCCTACAGCTTATAATTACAACATGTAGATTTCTGAATGCTACAAGATGTCCAGGGTGAACTTAACAATCACATTAGTGTAATTAACAAAATCTGTTAAGAATTCAGAATCAAATTATAGCTTCCCATCCTTGATACCTGCAGAGCAAGATCCAGAATCACAACCTAAGTTTGGCCCATGACCCTTGATTGTAGGACCAGTCTGAATGCCAGACTCCAGCAGCTGTCAAAGCGCAACTGCACAGGAACAGCTTGGGTCATCTTCATGTGCCCTGAAGCTCATCCTGATGGCCCAAGGCACAAGACATGCGCTCTGACCCTCGCAAAACCACCCAGACACTGGACATAATGCAACCTTTCATAGGCGTTTCTGTCGATCTTCTCGTGTGAGTATCATATTCTTACATCCGCAGGACTGAGGTTGATTCCTTTACAAAAGGATCCACAGACACTCACAATAACATAGAGGCATGTGTACATACACAGACTCGCACACAGAACAGGCCTGGTGCATACAAAACCCTCCCATTCTTCCTCAAAGAAACACTGAGATTTAAATAAGTGGAAAAAGGGAAGGAGGAAACATTTTACTGACAGGAATACAGCTATGAAATTTCAACACTCAATTGCAAAAGCTCTCACTTCCAAAAGAGGCGGAGTGAATGAGAAACCACATCATACATCGCAACAGGAACATTACTACTATTTCACGCGAACTCAATCCTCTCACTAAAAGACAGCGGCTGACCTTGAATTAGACACTAGTTGAATCAAAACCTAAATTGTTTGGAAATACTCTGCACCTAAAGCAATGGGAAGCAGATGACGATCAAAAGCAGCATCAGATTAATGCTCTATTTGCTGAATGTCTTTGACACAAAGACAAAGAAATATCTATAGTGACATTTGAAATGAAATTTTGCTGTAAATTCGCTCACCCTTGAGCTATGCAAGATGTGAATGACTCATTGCTTCAGTCGAACATTAATAGAAGGTTTTAGAAGAAACTGTGGTCTCTGATGATTCAAGTTTTTGATTGTAAGTCAATAGCTACAGGCACTTTGGGAGTTAAAAAAAAACATTTACAAGGAAAACAAATTAGTACTCATTGCCCCTGATGATACACTGAGGTCTTAAGAAGCAAAGCGATTGGTCTGTGCAAGACATTGCACATTATTTACAACATTATTACCTTTAATCAAGCATTTTTCACTCAAAATGACTGAGAACGAACACATACAACAAACATGCATCTTCTGCAGAAATACACAAGTAAGCACACACACACACAACGAGTCTATGAATTGATAATGGCACTGCTACCCAACCGTGTTCTGGAGACTTACATCCCCGAAGCAGTGCAGAAAATCTAATTTATTGAAGCGCAGCGGCAGCTGGATTTGCACTTCCGAGAGAAGGATTCCATTACAGCCTGAGGAACCTAAACTGGGATTCTGGGGGTCCTGGACTGCTTAGGGAGAGTGAGGAGGTTTAGCCTTTGGGCAATGTCTACAGAGCACCGGCTCCCCCCTATACCCTGCACATCTATCGCTTATAGACAACAGTCATTGGAAAGTCCTAGTATTTAATTGTAGTTGTTCCATTGCAAGCATCGTCCACCAGCTTGACTAGAGTCGTTCTTGTAAGTTGAATCGGACATCATTGTTTGCGCAAATGTCCAAAAATTAATTGCAGTCCAATGGGCTATATGCACAGCTAGGGTTTTTCAGCCAATGATGAACTTCTGGTAAAAGCTTTATGTGACTATTTTCAGTTTCATATGGTTCCTTTTACAGCATTGATGTTGTAATGTAATTTAAATATAATCAGTTAAATAGATGTAAGCAACCATTTGGTTGTTAAAGCGTAAAAAGACAAAAGACATTTAAATGCATGCGCCGTCATTAGCCGCAGATTAGCACAGAAATTCCATAGAAAATACTTGGGTAAACTTAATTTCCATATTCTAAAGACATGGCATGGAAAAATATAATTTAATGCAATGTTTTTTGTTTGGTCTGATACCCACTTTATATCGTATTGCTGACTGAAATTAAAAGTCTGTGTGCATATAACCCATTCTATTATGGATTCCAAGCAAATATAGACCATTAAATGTGGTCATGTCATTAGCACATGAACATTTCCTGCGTGTTATCAAGCTATTTTATAACTGTAACGAGGCAATTCAATAATAACAATGTTAAAACAGCTAATGTAACATTATTTCTCAATATGTGGCTCTTTTTGGATTCTCAGAAGCTATAGAAATAAAGAACATAAAAAAATGGATGATTTTGTCCATTGGGCCATGTCTTCTAGTGTTAATACTGTAAATTCTGACTTTAAAACGTTTCAAGTGAAAATAAGCTAAACACTGCATTGAATGCCACAAAGACCTGTCTGCTGTGGCTGTTAGCTAAACATTACGCTGAATGTTTTTTTCTGCTTATTTAAATGCTCCATTGCCAGGAAGCTTTGCAATGCACTCTCAAAACTTGATTCACGATTTGATTCAAGATTTAACTTTAGGTTTCAGAACTTGCAAACATTCTAATGGGAATTTATTCTAATTTAATTTCATATATGTGATATTAGTAAATTTGAAGCTAAACTCCAAACTTCATTCAGTTTGTTACATGTAAATATGTATTGGCTGTACGCAACCACATTATTGTAGCAAAAATTCACCACCTCTTTTTTCTAATCATTACAAAACAACATTGTAACAATATTTCACAGTGTCTACACCAGATCTGTGGCGCAATGCTGCTAAAAGCAATAAAACTATAATAAGTAACTGTCTACAAAAGACAAGGCACAACATTACAGGGCTAATCCAGACAGTAGACCGATTCCCTCTTTTATTCTGATGAAATCCAAGTTCTACTGACTGACACAGAAGACAAATAGATTTGGAATGTTCGATTTTCTAGAGTGCTTACAGTCACTGCAGTGCAACAGGTCAGCAGTCCCACAAAATAAAATCTCACATAAATCTGCAGGAGAAATGCACATGATTCTGACATTTTTCTGTACCTGTGTTTGCTTGGTTGGATAAGTTTCTCTTTGTATAATTTGTATAGTTCATCTTCACTTTGCATAGCACACACACTTCTTTGCCCAGAATGTTGTGGAAATCACTAACATGTACCAATAATTGGAGGCAATTTGGTGTTTATTCACATGAATGACTATTATCGAAGATGGAATCTAAGATAAGACCTGTAAGTTCCTGTGATATATATTCCAATTGTTTTTTCTTTTTAAAATATTTCCCAAATTATGTTTAACAAAGCAAGGAAATTTTCAAAGTATGTTTGATAATATTTTTTCTTTTGGCTAAAAGTCTTATTTGTTTTATTTTGGCTAAAATAAAAGCAGTTTTAATTTTTTTTAACACCTTTTAGGGACAAAATAATTAGCCCCTTTAAACTATATTTTTTCTCGAAAATCTACAGAACAAACCACTGTTTTACAACAAGTTGCCTAATTACCTTAACCTGCCTAGTTAACCTAATTAACCTAGTTAAGCCTTTAAATGTCACTTTAAGCTGTATAGAAGTGTCTTGAAAAATATCTAGTAAACTATTATCTACAGTCATTATGGTAAAGATAAAATAAATCCATAATAAGAAACAAGTTATTAAAACTATTATGTTCAGAAATGTGTTGAAAAAATCGTCTCTCCGTAAAACATAAATTGGGGAAAAAAATAAACAAGCGGTCTAATAATTCAGGGGGGCTAATAATTCTGACTTTAACTGTGTGTGTGTGTGTGTGTATATGTATTCATTCATTCATTTTCTTGTCGGCTTAGTCCCTTTATTAATCCGGGGTCGCCACAGCGGAATGAACCACCAACTTATCCAGCAAGTTTTTACGCAGCCCTTTTACGGATGCCCTTCCAGCCGCAACCCATCTCTGGGAAACATTCACACACACATTCACACACACACTCATACACTAAAGACAATTTAGCCTACCCAATTCAACTGTACCACATGTCTTTGGACTGTGGGGAACACCGAAGGCAGGGAGAACATGCAAACTCCACACAGAAACGCCAACTGAGCCGAGGTTCGAACCAGCGACCTTCTTGCTGTGAGGCGACAGCACTACCTACTGCGCCACTGCCTCAACTATATATATATATATATAAAAAAAAAAAAAAAAAAAAAAATATATATATATATATATATATATATATATATATATATATATATATATATATATATATATATATATATATATATTCTCAAGCAAGATATAAGAATAGGGAAAGTCAAACGGGGGAAGCCTAACATCTGGAACACACCATCAGCAAGCAACCTGTTCATTGTAAATCCATGCAAATAATAAAATTAAATAAAAAAATCACAAGCTTGTTGTGGGCTACACTTTTTTTTCCAGGAGTAAATTTAGTCTTGCACAAGACTTTTTGTAACTCTTCTCTTGTGTGTTTGGTTTTAAACCAGATGCATAAACATTTGGTTTTAAACCAGGTGATGTTGGAGATTTTTCCTATTGAAATGCTGTGCCCCCTACCGTCAATCCATTTTATGTTGTACACAAGACTGTAACTATATGACACCCCTGACATTCATGAAGTCGAAGAATTCAGAGATCTGACCACTTTGAAAATGATGAAGAGTGTTCCTCACAATTCAACCTTTTAATATATATTTTTTTACCCATTCAATAAAACACAATGTGCTACCCTAATGACCCAGGTGTATTTTCTTGTTTTTTTATATGTACACCTACAGTAGTTGAAGAGGATCAAAAAAGTTAAGACCAAAATAGGTGTTGTTCAATAGCTTAGCTCCCTAAAATTTTAGATCGAGCTCCTGCTCTATTATAGCCCCTCACGTCCACTACGCTTGATTAACTTTGGACAATTGATTATCCCTAGAATATCAAAATCAATTGTAGGCCATAAATCTTTCTCATATCTGGCACCTAAACTCTGGAGCAGCCTTCCTAGCACAGTTCGGGAAGCAGACACATTCTGACAGTTTAAAACTAGATTAAAGACACATCTCTTTGCATTAGCATGCACCTCAAACACAAATGCTTTTGAAATCCAAATCCTCTAAAGGACGGTTAGGCTGCATAATTTAGGGCAACCAGAGCCGGGAACACTTCCCAAAAGACATTATATTTGAATGGCATCTGAAATTATGTTAGTTTGTTTTTATTATTCCTGAGGTTTCCAAAATCCTGGACCAGGCTGTATCCTAAGCAACAGCTGTGGTGGTCATGGAGGAGTGGAGAGCATGAGACTGATTCCTGTGAGACCCCAGTGACAGACCAGTCTTTGCATTGATCCTAAACGGCCAGCATGTACACCAGCCGATGACCTCCCAGCTTCTCGACGATGGACGTTCAGCATTCTCAAGCCTTCTTTGCCTAGACTGCAGCTCTGCACAACAAGTTTGTCTAGAGGAAAAATGGTCATGCCCAACTAAGCCTAGTTTCTCTCAAGGTTTTTTTTTTCTTCTTCACTTTAGACAATTAGTGAAGTTTGTTCCTAGACGCTGTCGCCACTGGCTTGCTTGGTTTGGGACTTACTGAGCTGCGAATCGATGTATTTACTCTTAAGTGTTTGGACATTTAACAGTGAAAATTAAGCCACACTAAACTGAACTAAACTGTAAATAAACTCTGAAAACTGGACTGACACATTTTCAATTGAATATAATCTTCTATGTTAAGCTACTTTGACACAATCTACACTGTAAAAGCGCTATAGAAATAAACATGTTTGAACAAGAACTTTGGACAACTTTGATAAAAGTTTAAACCATACCAAACTTAGACTACTGTATATTCGCACTGCTTGTATAGTCCACTGTGGATGCATGCTCATGGATGAGTTCAACACGCTTTAAACATTCACCTTGTGCTATTGTACACTGAACATCTGTATGAAGAGAAAAACTAGGCTTTACGTGCAGTTTGTGGACATCCACAGATACTTCCAATGGCAAAAACTGAACACAGAACATGGATGACTGAAGTATACTTTGGAATTAAGGTCTATAGAGCCCTGGCTGTGACCCCTTGATGGCCGAGCACCCCCCAGACTGCTGTCTCCAAACGCAGTATCAGGCCTGCAGGACAGCTGTCCTTCTCCCCTTCTCCTCTCCCTCGCTCAACCCTCTCTCTCCCTAGTGCTTTCAAAAGCTCCCTGTGTCACCAGACTGATTAAAACAAACACCGCTCATATTTTGGTATCTAATCCAATTGTGCTCTTTTTCTTCAAACCGAGCCTGCAGCGCGTGGGGTATTGGGTGTCTGGGACCCCTGTGAGCCCCCCTCTTCTGTGGCAGGGCTTCAATTTCAAACACTCTGGGACATCGCATGGGGAGTCGAGCGTAAATAAAGACTTACAGCGGCTCTTTTGAAACAACCAGGTAGGAGTGGAAATATTTACCTTCTTTTCCTGTGCAACTTTATTTGGCTTTGGTGGCTTAAAATAGTGAGCAGCATTGGTGTTTGTGTATTTCGGGCATTTGTTGCCATCGGCTGCTATTAGGATAAAAGGAAGGCCTCTGTGACCCTTAGTTATGTGGCCAACCACTATGGGGGTGGATTGTAAGACTTAGCCCATGTTTATTGTTTTATTAAAAGGGGCATGTTGAGCTTGTGGGGTCAGGACTTTTCCTGATATCCTGCTTAAAGTAGTTGGACTCGCGCATGCAATGGCCCGAGCGGAAGGTCCACATGCAGTCATAATCACAGATACGGAGACTCAACATGTGGTTGTTGCTTTGTTTACCATCTGTATTAAAATCCCACAATCAGAAGTGTTCAGCTTGAGAGCTCACAAACTTGGCACCGGCTCTTGTTCAAATGAGTCTTCCTCTGCATGATGTGACCCTCGAATGTTGCCAGGTTATGACAAGAGCATTCTAGCATTCGACCCCCTCCCTCCACCAAAAGATAAACACATGGAGATTTAAGCTGTAACCAGAGCCGTTCTGAGAATTCATTCAAGGGTCAGCCACACAAACAGTGCTTTCAGATAACAGCCTCATCTCAAATATGTGGCTTGAGTTGCGCTTTTAGATGCATTATTGCATTATTGATTTAACTTTGTATCTGGCTTGAAGATCAGATGACCACATGCAGTAAGTTACCATAAATTATTTTAATTACAACTCCGCATTGTATTGTTGTTTTTGTGTGATTTGATTTGTGAAATTAGCTCATTACCATTGATTATATATAATAATAAATCAACAATACAGATTGTTTGAACACAGATCGGGACCTTGGTAATGTATCTTTCAATCATGATGTTTTTAGCACCATCTAGAGGAAAATCTCAACGTTAAGTGATGTCATTTTCTGTACTCTGGACCCAGTCCAGGTATTCAGAAGGCGATTATCCTTTAGATCTAAATATCCGCTGAAATGTTTGAGTTGCATATATTGATTTAGACACCATTAAGTTTAACTGTGAAAATTTGTATATGAACCTCATTCATCATGTAAGATATATATATATATAAAGTCTTTAAAGGCATAATTCATGAAAATTCTGTCATCGTTCGTTTGAGTTTCTTTCTACTGTTGAACACATAATATAATTGGGATATATTAAGAACTGGAAGGGCTGCAGTGGTGTAGTACAACCCCCTCACAGCAAGAGCGTTGCTGGTTCGAGCCCCGGCTTGGTCAGTTGGCATTTCTGTGTGGAGTTTGCATGTTCTGCCCATGTTGGCGTGGGTTTCCTCCGGGTGCTCTGGTTTCCCCCACAAGTCCAAAAACGTGGTATAGGTGAATTGGGTAAGCTAAATTGTCAGAAGTGTATGTGTGTAATTGAGTGTGTATGGATGATTCCCAGTGATGGGTTGCATCTGAAAGGGCATCCGCTGCTTAAAACATATGCTGGATAAGTTGGCCGTTCATTCCGCTGTGGCAACCCCAGATTAATAAAGGGACTAAGTCAAAAAGAAAATGAATGGGAACTGGAAGCCATAGTATTTTCCCCCTACCACTTAGTGTTAATGGCTGCTGGTTTCTAACATTGTTCAAAATATCTTCTTTTGCGTTCAACAGGAAAAAAATAACTTGAAGAAAATGTTGAGTAAATGTTTTAAAAAATGTTTAACTATTTAAAAAAAAAAATAATTAAAACCCCTCCTAATTCCCCTCCAAATCTCAGTATGAATCATTCATGTGTGATAGTCCAAAGGAAGCTTAGAATATCATCAAGTACTGCACACACACCCCACACACAAGCTGTTTCGGCCGTCTGGCAGATGATACACGAGCCACAGACTACCAAAATTCGTTTCACTACAGTCTAAAGCATTACAACACCTGTACATCATATAATGCTCATTTATAATAACATTAATAACAACAACATTAACAATAATGTACATAAATCTTACTTAACCCAATATTTTCAATAGTAAGTACAGTGCTTAGCATAATTGAGTACACCCCATTTTGAAAATGAATATTATCCATTTCTCAGTGATTATAGGCAGGTTTATTTAACAGATATATTTATTAAAATACTATTTTAGTCACCAAACATATTTAGAAATCGAAAGATAATACAATAAAATACAAGCAAAATATAGCAAGAATTAAATGTCAACTAAATAAAAAAACATTTAGTTTAAAAAAAATGTTTTAATTTAAATTTTTTTTAAATTTGTATTTAATATTTTTCTATAACATATAAGTTTGGTTGTACTTGTTTTTGGACCGTTATTGTAAGTTATTTTGTAAGATAAGCTCCAGATTTAGCTCCAGTACTGACTAATGTAATGTATATGCACAAATATAATATTGTATAGCTTCCTATTAAAAATATGAATTTAAAAGAGAAATTTGTGAGGGGTATACTTATATGCTGAGCACTGTAAATGTTTGGGTTCATAAAGATTATTTTTTGTTACTTTTATTCAATAAAGATGCATTAAAAAATCTAAGTGATCATAAAAACTTTTGAAGAGTATACTTAAGGGTATACATATACACACAAACACTCTCGAAAAAGTCTCATTTAAAGTAAATGTTGTTCTTTTACAACTTTCCATAAAAAAAAACTTACAAATTTGATTCCACATATTTGAATCATCCCCTCAGTTTTGAAAACAGTAGAAACATTTTCTTCAATTCTCAGATTATTTCATTGGTCATATTTGATTTCTAAGAACGTCAATTTAAAGGACTCTCTTTTATTTCTACACTTAATAGCTCATGTCAAACTAAGACATTCCCTAGCAGGTCTCTGAAGTAACCATCATCATTATTTACCTTTGAAAACCTGATGTATAGCTTGTCGTCCAGCATGATGTTCTTAAGAGCCAGGAAAATCCCACAAATGAACCGCCAGACCTGGTTATGATATATTGCCCATTACCCTGGACTCCATTGCGGTAATCATGCAATTTTTTTTACATCCACTGGGCCAAAGCAAAGAACTGACCCTAATATGCAACTTCAAACAGCAAGAAAAGCGCACTGGACTTGAAAAATACAGCCATAATCATTCCCTGTAACGACCAGACCGCTTGAAGTTTGAGACCCGAGTGAAAGTTCCAAAAGCCTTCAACTGTATATCA
Organism: Danio rerio; assembly: GCF_052040795.2. Classification (NCBI taxonomy): domain Eukaryota; kingdom Metazoa; phylum Chordata; class Actinopteri; order Cypriniformes; family Danionidae; genus Danio; species Danio rerio. The sequence continues at coordinate 26,842,797 of NC_141028.1, forward strand.
CCCGCAGGCTTACAGACCCTTCCTGCACATTCAGCACACAAGCCAACATTGTTTATGGCTATAATGGTGCGATATTGCCTGTTTTCATAAATATGGCAACCGGCAAGGTTTAATGTAAAAAAGATGAGCACAATCTTCTGTGCTACATCCAAACGCTGGCAAAAAATAGCTCATTCACTTGATTAGACTCCACTTTTCTGCTTTTCTTAAACAACCTAGTGACTTAATTGGCCTGTAAAGTCATTTGTAGCTTATATTAACACAGATCATTAGGCAGCTTTAAGTGTTAGGCTGTTTCTTTAGGGTTTGTCGAAGAAAAGAGGCCGTGTGTGGTGGCTTGTTCGCGTACACAGTATTCATGTCTTTATCTGATGGAGAGGAGCACAGAATCAATAAAGCAACGGAGCATGAAGACAGGCGGGCAGAGAGAGGAGACATAATGCTGCCCACACTAGAGCGGCTGCGGCACATTCATTTATCTTCACTGTATAGATCTATGTGTGTATGTGTGTGTGTGTGGAAAGACAGATTGTAAGAAAGAGATAAAAATGAAACAGTATAAAACAGGAAAATTTACTGCAACTTGGGAGCACATGCTTCACATTAACTGGTTGCTTGATTATTTCTAGCATGTTGGCTGTTTAGTAGCACATATTAATGCCTTATGAATATATGATAGATTCTACCCCATTCCTGAATAAGCTCTACAACAACCATTTTACTCAATAAGCAGTAATTGAGGTTCATTGAGTAAAAAATCTAAAGTTGTGTCTCAAATAGTAGACCTTGCAAATTTATTTAAAAAAGAATCTATATAATATTTCAATAAAAATGAAAATCAATTGTGAGAATAATTGTAAATTAATTAAAACAATTATTAATTCATTTACCTTTGGCTTAGTCATTTATTTATCAGGGCTCGCCACAGCAGAATGAACTACCAACTATTTCAGCATATGTTTTACGCAGCTGATACCCTTTCAGCTGCAACCCAGTAGTGGGAAACACCCATACACTCTTCCATTTAGTTTATTTAATTCACTTACATGTCTTAGGACTGCACGGGAAAATAAATAATAATTAAAAATAAGATTTAGATTTGATTCGATTTAAAAAATAAATTAAACTACATTAGTCAGAAAACAAATAAATAAATACACATTTAAATGGAATAATTAACACACGAGCACATAAAGAAACTATTTAGATTTAAAACAAATTATGAAACATTCATTCATTTTCTTTTCGTCTTAGTCCCTTTTTTAATCAGGGGGCGCTACAGTGGAATGAACCGCCAACTTATCCAGCATATGTTTTAGGATGCCCTTCCAGCTGCAACCCATCTCTGGGAAACATCCATACACACTCATTCACATACATACACTTCGGACAATTTAGCTTACTCAGTTCACCTATGCCGCATGTCTTTGGGCTGTAGGGGAAACCAGAGCACCTGGAGGAAACCCACGCGAATACGAAGAGAACACGCAAACTCCACACAGAAATGCCAACTGACCCAGCTGGGGGTCGAACCAGCGACCTTCTTGCTGTGAGGCGATTGTCAAAGTCAAAGTCAAAGTCAGCTTTATAGTCAATTCAACCACATGTACAGGACATATAGAGAATTGAAATTACGTTACTCTCAAAGCCTAGGTGCCTAAAATATAATGTTTATACAAAAAGTAGAGTTTTAAGAAAGACCCACTGCGCCACCGTGCTGCTCCAAATTATGAAACACTATAATGACATTGTAATAATACATCCTAATAGAAGCTACATACGTTCTACAAAATATTTACACCATTTATAGTTTTTTTTTTTTAATATTATAAATAAAGCCTACATACAAAAAATTATAAAGATGTATTTACTCTTGCACCAGGATGATTACATCAGGGGGCTTTATGAGTCAGTACATTATATCACCACAGTGAGCCAATTCTGTTAGATAATGTTTTGTAAAGAGGATTAGACAAAAATGACAGTATACAATTATTTTATTTTCAGAATAAATGTTTCCCTTTAAGTCAAGATACATTTAATTCTCATAAAGGTCTGTTTATGTTCATTGATAAAAATATGAGTTATGGCCATGACATTGCTAAAGATAAAAATGCCAATTTCAACTAAAATAATAACAATAAGTGGCAATCAAATTTCTTTCAGCTGATATTGCATAAAAACTTTTACGGCCAATCAGATTTCATCTTGCTTTAATAAGCTCCAGCCTTTAAAGCTGCAGAAACTTAGTTGTGTGATTATTAATAATATTAATAATAATAATATTAATAATAATAATAATAATAGACCTCTATTTTATGGTGTGAATGGGCCAGGGGTCTATTTGTCTGTCTTGTGGACATTAATACTTCATCCTGAATTCGAATTTACGTGTGTGTGCGTGTGTGTGATCAGCGAAGAGCCTGAAGAGAGCGGTGGGTTCTTTAGTCTTCAAAAGGTGACCTTTACAGTGCCTGAGTAAATCTGTTCTCACACATTCACACAGCCCTCACCCGCACTTACACTGTATCGTCTGTGTCCGGAGTAATAAAACATGCTTTTTGATGTTCTCTGAAGGGTCTATGATTTCAGTTTCTTCCTAGTGAAGAATAAGTATTGAAGCCTAGCTCATTTGATTGCAGGTTGTCTAATGTACTGTATAATCTTTTCATTTAACAGACTAGTGTTTTTTAACATTTATTTTAATTGTAACAAACAAAGCTACTGTTCATTCCAGGTTGGATAGGAGAGGAAAGGAACCAGGAGGACACAAAAAGTTGAGGTCCAGTGTTCTAGAATAGAGACTGTATTTATAGTCCCTCATTTATATTTGTTTGCTGTAACTTCTCTCTAATTACGCTGGGTGTCAAACTCTTGAATGATTTCAGAATCGTTTTACCTGACTTGAAGCCACAAGAGGGAGCTGAACATCCACATGGAATGAGCTCTGTTTCACTGTTGCTCCTATACTGATGCATGATGGGTATGAAATATTTTGCAGCTTAATCCATGAACATTGGCATTACACTTAATATTGTCTTTCTATTCAAGGTAATATGTGCCTTCCTTAATGCATGCTCATTTAAATTCATGAAGGTCTTTATATAAATGCATATGCATATTCTTTAGGGAATAATACATACAAAAATTAGTGCTTTTAACTTAAACGCCTTTGAGCCATCCAATATTCTTTCTTTTCTTCATTAGAAAATTAAATATCCATATTATGTGTATGGCAAATCGCCCATATTGCCCATGCACAAACCCAACACAGAAAATATAATATAGCCCTTATGTCTGTCTTTAACATAAATAAATCAATAAAAATGGTTATTTGTTAATTTAAAGTGCAAATAAATTAAATTGAAAGATAAAGTTTTTTAATTTTCTCATACAGACAATATGACCAAACAGCATTATAAGCAACATTGTGAGTCACATTGTTAAAATAACACCACAATTGTCAGACACAAGACAAATGACAGCAATTGCTTTTTATTTATATGTGTTATTTTGTTTGATGATCCTGGGTTAATTAAATGCTGTAACACATTTATCTCACTAGTGTTTTAAGAGTTGATGTCAATGTTTTTTGATGTTGTGAGGAGGTTCGTCGTCAGTACTGTTTTAATAATGTGATAATGACTCATTATAATGATAATGGAGATGTATATTTCTAGGGAATATTAGTTCTGCTTGCTAAAGTAAAACCTCCCAGCCATTTGCTGTCTTTATGCAAATGAGATTTCTGAAGCATACAGGCAATTATCTGTCCTACCTGCAGCATATGTCTTGTTCCTGACTGGTTAAACAGGAGACGTGGGGCTGAAATAACGTCAGCAACAAAGTTTGCTCAATCCAGATCACTGTAGGATAATTATTATTTTGCTCTTTTTCTACTCTTTATTTATGTATTTATTTACTGTGTGTGTGACAGGCCTAAAGTAAAAATTATACCTCAGCGCATATACAGTAAAGTCAGAATTATTAAAAGCTGTTTAGAAGTGTCTTGAAAAATATCTAGTCAAATATTATTTACTGTCATCATGGCAAAGATAAAATGAATCAGTTATTAGAAATGAGTTATTAAAACTATCGTGTTTAAAAATGTGTTGAAAAAAAATCTTCTCTCCGTTAAACAGAAATTGGGCAAAAAAATAAACAGGGGGCTAATAATTCTGACTGTAATTCTCAACTGTACATGCACAGTTAAAAACACAATACAAAATGTACAATATACAAACGCATGATACAAATGTAGAGCTTGTGAACACAGGCGCTCATCATAAGCACAGTAAAATCACTGATCCATATACAGTGCCTGTGCTTTGATTTTATGAGCTACAAACATGGGATTGCATTTAAAATTTAAATATACTTCATTTAAAATATACTTTTTATAGCTATATTTCTTTAACTGTCAACCAGAACTGATAATTGTGCATGTAAAGGCCAGTGTGCAATTACAATATCCTATCGATGTCAAGAATAAACATGACATCTGATGTTCAAATATGCAGCTCAACACAACATGCATGGCATCAAATATGTAAATAAATATAGTCATAAATAAAGCAATTTCAATATTAGCTGTTGTGCTCATGGGCATGTTACATAATTCAAGTATTCAGCATGCTTTTTTCAAGAATTTTACATAAAAATGAAGTATGGTTTGAAGTACCTGGGTTTAATTGCTTAGTATTTTCAAACAAAAGAAGTCACTGCCTAGCTTCTTTATGTTCAGGTTGACATTTTTTTATCATTTCAAGGCAACAAATAAAGATTGGAGAAACACACACACATAGAGAAAACATACAGCATGCATGCACACACACATCTGGGGCCTGTACTATGATACTGGCTGAACAAACTCAGGATAAGTTTTGAGTTCAGTCAAAGACACTGATCATCAGCTTTCTCTGTTTACAGGCTTTGATCCTAAGTTCAGAGTTTATGGAGCATGTGCACTTTAAAGCAGGACTTAATAAGCGAAAAGTCAATCATATGATTTGAACAAACGATACAGAGAGTCAGCGCAATTCAAAACCAAAGATTTAAAAAAAATGAAACTAAACACTTTTATACAGCAAGATGAAAAGAGCTGTCTATGAAAGAGAAGAGCTAAAAGAAAACAGGTTGCTAAGTTGGTTTGATTAAATAAAGAGACTCAAATGTCTGAGCTCATATGTAATCTTTTTCAAACCTTATCTACTGATTTAAAATAAATAAATTAATAAATAAATAAATAAAGCTTTAAATTGCAGCTGTATATACAGTTGATGTCAGAATTATCAGCCCGCCTGTTTATTTTTTTTCCCCAATTTCTGTTTAACGGAGAGATTTTTTTCAACACATTTCTAAACACGATAGTTTTAATAACTCATCTCTAATAACTGATTTCTTTTATCTTTGCCATGATGACAGTAAATAATATTTGTCTAGATATTTTTCAAGACACTTCTATACAGCTTAAAGTGAAATTTAAATACTTAATTAGGGTTATTAGGCAAGTTGTTGTACAACGAAATACGTTTTTATACTAGCCAAAATAAAACAAATAAGACTTTCTCCAAAAGAAAAATGTTATCAGACATACAGTGAAAAGTTTCTTGCTCTGTTAAACATCATTTGGGAAATATAAAAAAAGTATGTAAAAAAAGGTTTGGCGGTTTATTCCGCTGTGGCGACCCCAGATTAATAAAGGGACTAAGTCGAAAAGAAAATGAATGAATGAATGAATGAAAAAGGATATTAAACTAAAATTGCTTATGTGTAATGGATTGCATGTATAATAATTATAAAAATAATCTAAAATAATTATAATAAAGGTATCACTTTATTGTGATGGTCCCAATTGCACATTTTGTTGACTATAAATTACCAAATAAAAAACTTGTTGAAAAAGAAATCTTGTTAAAAACATATAAAATAAAAGAGAGAATATTTTATCTTTAAAAGTGTTTTACTATTTAGTGACCTTTAATTGTAAAAAAAAAGTGAAACCGTGTTGCTTTCCTTACAGTTGATTGGTGGGGTCTCGATTTGAAATCCCTAATCCAGAACGTAACCTGTCCCGGAGCAGGTTAGCTGTGCATGTAAGATACCATGGCAACAAAGAACGATTTAAAGTGCACCTATTATGCATTATAGGTCTTCTTTTGGTTTTAGGGGTCTCCAACAACAGGCGGATATGTCAAAAAAACACTTTCATTTCTCATAATATGCATTTATTTACAAATAATTATCCCAACGACTCCCATATGTTTTGTTTAGAGATTCATTTGTTTCCAAACCCCTCCTTAGTGTGATTAGTTGCAATTGGTCGACTGCGTTCAGCGTGAGAGAATCGCCCACCACGGCTTATCAACATTGTTGTAGTAATCAGAGTGCTGAGTGTATGTGTGAGCCCAAGGCAGAAGTGCATTAAAGCAATGCAGTTTAACACAAGCATATTGCTCTATTCTTTTGCCATAGCAATGATAAACAAATTTAAATCCGTAAACAAATATAATGCTGAGGTATTTTTACAAAAATAAACTTTAACAACTGACTCTTCACAACCTCATCTTTGGGAAGGGAAAGTAACACAAACTTTCCCTCACACTTCAGAGCACAGTGTCTTCGTGACATGATTTAACCAAGATCTGCTAGTGTTTGTCTTTCTCTTTTTCTTTCTAAAGTGTTTGTGGGCAGGGGTTTCAATTTTCCTGGGTCTGCGTGGACAACAAATGGGTGGGGCTTGAGTTCTGTATCGACGTCACGCTGCCTAAAGCCTTAGCTGGATATTTCACTTCACTTAGAGCTGTGTTAAACACTGCATGGGAGGTCATGTTGAAAACCCCATAATAGGGGCTCTTTAAGTTGAGCTACTTTCATGGTACTTAAAACCAAGATATGGTGCAAACTAAACTCAAACTTAGCTTACTATCCAGCTACTCTGGCTTAATGGTACAGACCCTTGACATCCCAAATCAATCCAAAACATAACAAAACAAATCCCCCCCAAAAACTAAAAAAAAAAAAAAAAACAAAGCAAAACAAAAACAAACAAACACACAAAGAAAATAAATAAAACAAAACCCAGGAGATTTCCAGGCAAATTCTTCTCTATTAAAAGGCCTCTCAGTGTGTAAAGAACTCCTACTCATTAAGCTGATGGACGACCACGTGGGGCTTTATGTTGCAGATTATGAGCGAACTGTGCTGAAGTGTTTTCTCTCTAATGGAAATTGCAGTCGTGATGTGCACTTACACCAGCAGAATTTCAACAGATATACTATTTTTGCATGTCTTGCTCTAGTTTCTGTGACATCAATATTACGATAATCTATGTAGACCTATCCAAAAATAAAAATAGCTCTTGAATCAGGCTTTATAGCTTGACATGTGACATTAATAATTTTTTGTGCTATTCATGCACATTTGAAGAATCCTTATCCGACTAATCGCACAATTGGTCAGTAGACACAATTTAAAAATTCAGCATCTCACTCATGTTGATGTTCCTTTCCTTATGATGATAATAATAATAGAGCTGCATTTCATACTATGTAGATATATTACATAAGGGGCACTCACTCACTCACTATCTGATCACTATCTGGCATCTCGCAGACTCCAGGTCCATCTGTTAGGTCCTCACACCTCCTTCTATTTCTGTAATGAGGGCTTAGCAGTGGCTTAACCCTCTCCATTCACTGCCCATATAGTGTCTTATATAACAGAGAGACATATTAAAAAATGACTAAAGCAGAGATGGCTGGCTGGCCATTAATGCGCGTTAGGATTATTATGTGCGCTTATTCTGGACACTTAGCTCCGCAAGGGCATGGGGAACTGGTTTGGGGCAGGATTTGATGGTGCGCATGTAGCCATTAATCAAATCGGTTATTATGACCATCCACTATTATTATCATCATCACAGTATAAATGTTATGATGGGATATTTCCATGATTATGTGTAAAGCAAAAACGGATGTGATGTATTTTTGTTTGAGGTTAAGATTTTATCCCATTTTAATAATCTCATCTGACCAAGATGGATTATTATATTAGCCAGCCCTAAAAATATTACTGAGCTGTTGGATTCATTTTTTTAAAAACAAGATTGAGCAAGAATAGTGAATTTCTATCTAGCTGTGCTCAAAATGATCCCAAAGCACAAAAAAATTAAGACTTTGGGAAACTTTGAATACAAATGAATGACCAATAATTCCCAACTGAACAGTAGTAAGAAATTCTGTATTTGATTCCATTAAATATTTAGTGTTTTTAATGTAACTCATAATGTAATATCATTTAATTAATATTTCTGTTAATTCCAGCTTCTTTATGGATAATATTCAGGCCAATTTTTACTTCATGAATGTACAAAAATCTCCATTCAAGTTCTATGAGGTGCTCTGTAAAGCATATTTAAGTTAGTAACAGTAAACAATGTAGGCGGAGCAAATGGTTGAGTATTTTTGGTAGAACAGAATTAGTACACTTTTCATATTATTTAATTCTTCAGCAAATAATAGTATATCATAACATTGAATAGTATCATAGGACTAAATACCAAAAATATATGAAACCAGTTCTATAATCCATACAGAAAGGCACCTTATTGAAGGTTTAATACAATGTGAGTTGGAGTCAGAAACCATGAAGAATAACAAGGCCATTTAGTTCAAAATCAAAATGACATGCTGTTCTGGATTCTGCCTTTATGGATTAAGTGTTGCTGAAGGATGCATTAAAAATCCTGGCAGCAGAAAGCTTGCAGTTTCTGTTAACACTGCTGAGGGAATGTCTAATTCCTGCAGCCTTCAAAGTACAAATGAAAGATATATTCAGTGTTTTATCTTTCACATATTCACGTTCTTATCTTGCTTGACAAATGATGAATCCTTTCATGTTATATCTGTGATTCAAAATGCACTCAGTGCTCATTTTATTATGCAATGTGTGGGTTTTCAGTGAGAATGATTGTTTTGAATATGAAGTCATTAGGCTTCAGCTCTGGGATTTGATGAGTAACAACTTCATCACTATACATTTCCTTATTTAATACAAAAGCGCAATGCACCAGTGGATTATATTGTGGGAAAATAATCACATACTTATATAAAATATTTTAAAAAGTAAATAAGACTTTTTAGTTTTTGTAATATGCTATGATATACTGCCATATTGTGCTGCTACTTATGTGATCTGCAACTGATGGTCAGAGCAGCCGAAACCATTGCTTGTGATTTTGCTCAGATTTTAAGATTATGGAATGCCATAAATCTACAGAGATTTCCCGGTATTTCTCTGTTGCAATCGGGTGATCACAATAAATATCCCTGAAAAAGCCAAATCAAAGCAAACACTACCGGATTACTATGGTTAAATACAGAACTACAACATACAAAAAAGAGAAAGATCGACTTAGAATGTCAATTACCTGTTTAATGATGATTTTATCAGCTACAGTTTGAAATTTATGCTGAGTTTTTCTCCCCTAAGGGCTTATTATGTAGTCTCTTTTGCCATCTTGTGGCACAACCATCTTTGCTCTACTCAGTATGACAGGCTGATGGTTACTGACGTGCTGAAAATAGGCACTATCCTTAAAAATAAACTGCATAGTTGCAATCTAAATCTAAAACCACATTCTCAACTAAAAAAGCCTCAAAAGTACATTATGTTGTCCGAGAGCTGCTATATTTGTCAAACTGTAGTGAGTTTATTGATCTGTTGTCAGTCTATGTGGGTCAAGTAATACACAAGGGTAAAGAGGCTGTACAAGTGATGTTATTGCACAATGTCACATGGCTATTAGCCAATCAGACTCAAGAATCAGACAGAATTGTTGTGTATATGTATATGAATGTTGAAACCAAAAGTTTACATACACAGTATAAAAAGGCATATAACCATTAAAAAAGTCAGATGTTAATGTGACTAAACTTTTTCTCTTTTAGGCAAGTTAGGATTATCAAATTTGTTTCTGTTATGCTTAATAGCAGAATAATAAGAGATATTTTTTTGAGAAATTGTTATAACTTTTCTTAGAAGTCAAGTTTACATAGCCTACAATAAGATTATTATGTCTCTGAAAAAGCTCAGATGATTGTGTCAAGGTTTTGACAACATTTGTGTTATTTGGAGGCACAACTGTAGAATAGTATTTAAGGAAAACCTCAAACACACTGCTTCTTTGTGTGACAACATTGGAAAATCAACAGGCCAGAATAAAAAAAAGTCAGATTACAATTTGCTAAACTACACTGGGAAAAAGAATAATTTTTGGAGACTTGTCCTGTGGTCTGATGAAACTAAGATTGAACTGTTTGGCCAAAATGACCAGTGTTACATTTGGAGGGCAAAGGGGACAGCTTACAAGCCTAGGAACACCATCCCAACTGTGAAGTATTCTAAAACTTCCAAACAGTCCATGACACTAAGCAAACTGCCAAATTAGTTACAATGTGCTTAAGGGACAACAGAGTGAATGTTTTGCAGTGACCATCACAAAGCCCTGACCCTAATCCTATAGAAAATTTGAGGGCAGAGTTGAAAAAGCTTGTGCGAGCAAGACAAACGACAAATCTGACTCAATTACACTATTTCTGTCAGGAGGCATGGGCCAATATTCTCCTACGTGAGAAGCTTGTAGAAGGATACACAAAACATTTGACCAAAGTTATACAGTTTAAAAGCAAAGCTAAAAAAATACCAAGGAAATGTATTTAAACTTTTGACTGACTAGAAATGAATAAAAATTATATATATATATATATATATATATATATATATATATATATATATATATATATATATATATATATATATATATATATATATATATATATATATATATATATATATATATATATATATATATGTGTGTGTGTGTGTGTTGAGTTATACTTGTAGGAACAGCCAAAAACATATTATGAGTCAAAAATATAGATTTTTATTTCATGCCAAAAATCATTATAATATTATAATATAAAAAAAACATGTTTTTAGTTAGTAATGTGTGTTGTTAAGAACTCAATCTTGATTGATTTTCTCAATAATCAATTTTCTTAGAATTTAGATTTCTTTTGAAACCTTAGATTCCAGATTTTTAAATAGTTTCATTTCTAACATTTAAGTAAACATATTTTTTGCATTTAATAACATTTTTTGTGAATAAAATTATTTGCTTTGGCCACAGTTAAGCATACATTATCAGTGTACCTTCTATGTGCGTGGTAAAATTTAAATCAAACTGAAGTTTAATATGAAAACGGGACTGACAGTTTTAATTTACCAGAACTTCTAAGCTGCTTTGACACAATCTACATTGTAAAATCGCTATAGAAATAAAGATTAAATGAATTGCTGAGTTGACAGGTTGTGATACAGATGGTGTTGTTCATCCCATTATGCACTTCATATCCCTACCAATTTTAATTACTTTCCAATAAAATACCAACTTCATCAACATTAATCCACACACATAATTCTATTTAATAATTTTATAGGACTTCTAAAAAAAATGCCCTCTTTTAATAATAGTTTCTCTGATTACATTCTATAATGACACATATCTAACCGGAATCCAGCCTAAACCAAAAGCATCCCTACAGCTTCACCTTTGCCAACGGCGAATTCTGCATCTCCATTCTGTTTCTGATACGTAATGCTGCAGCAGGAGATTATGACGTAAGCGGCCCTTAACAGAAGGCTGTTTCTAGTGCTCAGATCAGCATCGGCCTGAAATGTGCCCTGTTGGTGTAACACAAACCCTGATTCACGACAGCTGTATCTCAGCCATGTTCCCTGTCATCTTCTCAGTGATTAAGGGCATTAGTTGTCAGTTACGCAGCGATTGGTTGCTTTTCTGCTCCTGCAGGGATTGAACATGCATCATTAATGATTCCATTCATGTAAACGTATAAGTCTGACTTCACTACGAGAGAAAAAGGATGAGGTTTGCATACACAATCAGTCTCTGACAGACTGGGCAAAAGGTACAGGTTGCTTGTCAGGTACCAGGCTTGAGGAAGTAGGGTTTGTCGAAGGCAGTTAAAAGGCACAGAAAGTAAGATAAGACACTACGGGCTATTAAATTCGAGTCCAGGTTAAGTAGTGAGTAGTGTTTTGAAGAAATAAGAAAGCATACAGAATTGAGCACCAAAACCTATAGTATCTATCCCTATATATTCAACACATGCTTAATACTGCTGCGGAAATACTTGACTCATCATTTTTGAGATATTCATTGTTTGTTGAAAGTTAATTGTTGACTCCAATAGGTTTTCCTTTAATATCTTGTAGATAATTTAAAATACTTCACTGACTGTTTATAGTTTAATAGAAGTCATCGCCATCATTCAAGCAAAGCATCTTGGGATGTATAGGAAGAAAAAGGCTTATATCTTTCTCTGCTACTCTCTCGGGCTTCGTAATGTTTACAAGTGAACCACGTGAGGACAGAAAAGCAAAAGCACATCTTTGGATTCAACTAGTGCTGACAAACACACAGCAGACTGGCAGCTCTACAAAATCTCACCCTTACCGCTGAGCTCTTGGCGAGAGATTTAGAAGCTTACATTTGCCATTGCGCAAGTTTGTTTAGAGGCTTTTCATTAGAAATCATTATTCTGATTTATTATCTACGGTGGCCAAGAGGATTCAAACAAGTAGCATTTTAAGAGACACATCCAAATAGAAACCTTTGACAAATTGAGAAAACAATTCAGTTCGACAACACATACACACACACACACACACACACACACACACACACACACACACACACACACACACACACACACACACACACACACACACACACACACACACACACACACACACACACACGCACGTAAATATAGAAACATGCTGTAAATAGTACAGACCACAACAGAAATGTGTTGTGGACCCCAAAAAGTGACTAAGCAAGCGTTTTCCCGTTTAAAGTCAGCTGTGTCATCAGAGATCTAGATGGTGAGTTTTTTGTTTATTTTAATGGTCTGGTCACATGGTTCCTTGTTGTGTGTATATCGATCACTGACTTTGGTAATGGCTGCTCCTTTCCAAACTTTTTAATACACCTTTTTTTGTGTTTAACAGAAGAAAGAACTCAAATGGGTTTGAAATAAGTGTAAGGGCAAGCATATTATGACACAATTTTCATTTTTGGGTGAACTATCCCTTTAATGACTAATGATGTTTATTTGGATTTGGACTTTATTCTGACTTTGCCCTATTGGACTTGAATCAGAAAGACACTGAACTACCAAATTACCTGATATCAATGACATAGAAAAAAATACTATATGCATTTTATATATGATATATATTTAAAAAAATAATGGCTGTACTGTAAGTAAAATAACTTTTATTAATGGTTGAATAGGGACTTTATACTGCACACACAACTATACTCTAGAATATTTTTTGAGCTGTATTATCCCAACCATGGGTCAAATAATCAACAAACAAAACAGTTGGGAAAAATTGTCATTAAAATCTAATGTAAAAAAATGATCCGACATTGGGTTTGGCTATATTTGATCCTACTGGGGCTGCACAATATATTTTGATTTGGCATCATATCGCAATGTGCACATCAGCAATGATCACATCACTTAATCTGCAATATCAGTTTAGTTTTAGTTTATTAATTCATTATAAAATATAGTTGACCAGGAACCACATTGTGAAGGTTAACCTTAATAAAGCGAAAGGTTTTCAGTTGATTGCTTCATTTTTAAGCATTTTTTGTAAGACTTCAATTGAATTTAAATCATTTGTCCATAAGAAACATAAGAACATTTGTAGATTTAACAAAGATTAATTATATAAATTTTTATACAATGAAGACTATGCATTAGTTATTTATTTTTATTTATTTATCCTTTATTTTACCATTGAGATATGCATCTCTACCAGGGGGTCCTGACCAAAATGGCTGCATAAAAAGTTTCAGATACAAAATTAGACAGACATAAAATATCACATATTAAAATTTACACAAAACATTCACATGAATCTTCCTGGTAAGACTTCAAACAAAAAATTACATTTGTTTTTTTACATTTAATTATTAAATTTCTGTCTCCAATACACAGAATCCAGAAAACCATAAAAAGTGGCCTGGTGGATTTCACTCATTAAATGTAAATCAATATACAGATAAATTAATATAAAATGTAAATCAATCAATATAAATATGATAAGGGCGACTTTCTGCATGTTCTCATCGTGTTCGCATAAGTTTCCGCAGGTTTTCCCCACAAGTCCAAGGACATACGCTATAGGTGAATTGGGTAACCTAAAATTGCCCATAGTGTATATGTGTGATTGAGTGTATATGGGTGTTTCCCAGTGATGGGTTGCAGTTGGAAGGGCATATATATATATATATATATATATATATATATATATATATATATGTGTGTGTGTGTGTGTGTGTGTGTGTGTGTGTGTGTGTGTGTGTGTGTGTGTATAAAAAACATTGCAATGACACTTTCCTCCAAATAACCCAGCATTTTTTTCTATGGCATAGTTAACTGTACTTTCCCTGTCTCTCTTCCTCTCCTCGATCCCAGCCGTGTCATAATTTCCCCAGATAAAATGCCCCGTGCAGCCATGTTGTAAATTCAAGCCTTGCTGCATGGCCCATTAGGCCGTTGATAAATATCCCCTCCGCCAGCGTCCTGAAGTCTGTGTGCGTGCAAATGAGCCTGTGAACACACTGTGAAGTCTTATCAACTCAGAGGCGGGATGCAGACTTCATGGACGTCTGAGTGACAGACACCGGTTGCAGTTTTTAGAAGACTCGTTAAAAGCATTTAAAAATACCCCTTTTGGCTGCCTTCTGTTCTTTCTGGAACTGAATGTGGTTTTCTGCACTGGTGAAGTCTGGTGTGATGCATGAAACTAGCATGTGTGTGTTAGTGAAGAGCATCCACACAAATGCACTCCGCTCAAGGTCACAGTGACGCCAGCAAGTTCTCAATAATTAAAGACTCTCTCTGGGACACTGATGCAGCCGCACAGCATGAAGAACAGCAGAGGAAATATGTTTATACTGATGCTATAATGCACACACACTATATATATTGCACAGTTTTAGTTTAGTATCGTTTGTAAATAATACAAATTTTGTTTTACATTAGTAGTTTTAATTATTATTTTTTATTAATTTATATACAGTTGAAGTCAGAATTATTAGGCCCCTTGAATTATCAGCCCCCGTTTATTTATTTACTTTACAGCTTTAAGTGACATTTAAAGGCCTTAATAGATTAATTAGGTTAACTAGGCAGGATAGGGTAATTAGTCAAATCTATAAATCAATGTTTTGTTCTGTAGACTATAGAAAAAAATGAGCTAAAAGGGGCTAATCATTGTGAGCTTAAAATGTTTATTAAAAAAATTTAAAACTGCTTTTAATCTAGCCGAAATTAAACTAATAAGACTTTCTCCAAAAGAAAAAAAATATTATTAGACATACTGTGAAAATAACCTTGCTCTGTTAAACATAGTTTGGGAAATATTTAAAAAAGCGGGAAAAAAATCAAAGAGGGGATAATTATTCTGACTTCAACTGTGTGTATTTATTTATTTTTATTTTTTGTAAAGCATGCCTTTTTATGTCTAGAGAATGTAAAGCTCTAAAATATGGTAAAATAAGCACTATATCATAATCATAAGTAGTGGAAGAGCATGACAATCAACAAAAATACATTTAAAATAAAGTGTATTTTAAAGAAATATTACAGGAAATGCTTTGTAATGTTAAGCTTTTTATCATTTTATGTTAATTTATGTTTATTTATTTAAATATAATTTGCCTTTTGGTTTTGGAATTTATCTTTGTTTATTTTTTTTTTCAACTTCAACTTTGTTAGTTGCCAAAGCAACATTTGGAACCTAAAACTTCTCTCTTTTTTTCCTCATTTATTGTTGTAGTTTATAATAGCAGCAAAAATGATTTGAGATTTAAGATGCAGAAACTCAAATGGCATTTAAATGGCCTATCCATATCAGATGCACTGCAACTGAGGGTAATTATGTTGCTATTTCCCCCATACATGCTTATTTTCTTCTATGTTGACAAGATCTAAGCACATATACTGCATTCAAAAACTGTGTTCGTAGCAATTAGGGCTTGTAGCTTGTAATGCCAGTTATTTACCCAGTGTCATTAGGGATTTGACTGTTATGAGCGAATAAGATGCTGGGGCTAATGATGTGTGCTGTTTTTGTGAAGTAAAAGTCTTTAGTTGTCCCTAAACATGAGCAAAAAATAGCTTTGCTGTTTCACCTTTTGTTCAAAATATTAACAAAAAACTTTGCTCTCATTAAGAACGAACAATTGCAAACACAGCACAGTTTTACAAAAAAAAAAATACCCTTATTAAAAATATAAGTGCTACAATTAATGGCACCTCTATGCATTCACATTAATTCTAAATATATTTGAAGAGTAATTTCATTGACATTTCACACAAACATATTTACACCTTGGGTGACGAGGAACAGCAAATTGTTTTAAACCACGAGTACCTGTTTCACAGGGAAACATAAAGGGCAATCTCATTTAGTCATTCGTCCCAGTGGCTAACTTCAAAGAACAGGATGTGATTTGTGGCAAAAGGTAACTGAGATTCATAAAAGTGCACATCCAACTTTTTCCTACACGCCATGATGCTTTAACTGAATTATAGAATTAAATTCTGTTAAACTGGACACAATCAGTCATTTGTTTTTCAAAACGAGGTATCATAATTCACAGTTCATTCACTGAATATTAAAATAAATTAGTAGAACTAACAAATTACTTTCAGCACAATCAGCAGACCATGAATAACCCCCAAAACTCTTGCGCAGCAAATTGAACAGACGTGTTAACTATTACTGCATTTTAGTTAATGAAAAAAAAAATGATCTGAAACAACAAAATACAACAAACTCAAAAGAGCTTTTGCCAAAGATGCACTGTAAAAAAGTGCTTAGTTACTTTACTTTAAAAATAGAATTTAGCAAACCCAATGTAACTTGGAACTATAAGGTTATCTTTTAAATTATGCACATAATTCATTTACTTTAATTTTAACGCAACAGATTAACTCACATTTTTAGTAACTGCTTTTTATTACAGCGTATAATTGTGATTGATGTCAAGTTAAAATACCAAACATAATGTTATTTTAAATATTTATTAAAACAAATAAAGCACATTCATTCATTCATTTTCCTTTGGCTTAGTCCATTTATTCATCAGGAGTCATCAACATGCAAGCAAATGTTTTACAAGCGGATGCCCTTCCAGCTGCAACCCAGTACTGGGAAACATCCATACACATTCATGCACACACATACACTACACTCAAAAAAAAAAACTCACTGGATAAACTTGATTTAATTGAGGGAGGGATTTTCATCCAAATAAAATTGTTTAGCACCAACAACAAAACAACCATTTACATAATTAAATGCAACTAAGGTGGTCCAACATGATTTTGTCAAATAAAAAAATAAATACATTTGTATTATTATTTAACTTAATAATATCATGTATGTCTATTATGTGTCATACATTTCAAAATCTCTCAGTATTATTTGAAGTTAAGTAACTAATAGAGACATTTTTAAGTATTTTATGAGTTACATATGCAGTTGACAGACTGATCTCACAACTAATTTTAGGACAGTTTTTGCTCACTGAGCAAAGCAACAAACTGCAGTTTTACTAATTTAGCTGCCAACATCCAAAGCATGGGTGTTTCTGCAAGGTGGTAACCTCAAAACTTAAAGCGTTACATGAAAATCTTCTAAATCTTCAAACTAAAGTGAAGATTAAACTCTAACTAGTCTTTCTGTTAACTTTAAACACCTAAGATTAGTTTTAGGTCAACATTTCACTCTCTTAATTCAATACTATGCAAAGCATGCTGGCAACTACAAATCCCCTAACCAGGTAGTTGGACCAATACAATTCCTTCATGTTGTCCCAACACAAAACGCTTAAGTTAACTTAATTATTTACAAATTTAAGTGGACTGAACATAAAACAAATAAATTGGCCAAAGAAATTATGAGAATTGTGTTGTTTTGTCTCATTTTAAATGGGTAGTTTGAACAAGCAGCAGTAATCTCTTTTTTTTTTGAGTGCACGGTCAATTTAGCTTATTCAATTCACCTGTACCACATGTCTTTGAACTGTAGGGAAAACCGGAGCACCCGGAGAAAACCCATGCAAACACGAAGAGAACATGCAAACTCCACACAGAAATGCCAACTGACCCAGCCGGGACTAGAACCAGCGATTTTCTTGCTGTGAGGTGATCCACTGAGCCACCGTGTCACCGCAAATAAAGCACAGAATATTTTAAATATTTCTCACTCAGTTTCACTATGTATGTCCATTATGTGTAGTCCAACTTCCATTCTTTTGAATGGATGTTTTCTAAACCAGAAGTGCGACCCTTAACATGAAACATAATGGAGAAAATAGTGGATAACAATATGCAAAGACATCGTAAATATTCATTTCCATCATCAATACAATAACTAAAAGTGTTATGAATCAGCCTGGAAGAGAATCTCGTCCAAATGCACTGTTAGGAGGAAGTGGACAAAAAAATCTACAAAAGTCATAACTGGAGAACCGCAAACCTTAGTTTAGCATTGGAGTCAGAAAGTCTCCAAAACTATAATCTGACACCAACAACTTCACAAAAACCGTCAATTGTTTTAAAGATTTCTGAGGGGGAAAAAGTCGATACTCTCATCCAGAATCTCATGCATCTTTAGTCTTTTAAATATTTTGAGCAAAAGGTTTATTTTATTTTTCATAGCTTTACTTATTCTATATACTTTATATTTAGCAGGGATGCTGATATTAATGGAGGGCTCTGTAGGTGACGGGTGCGGTGTGTGATTTCAGATGCCAAGCAGGCAGGCATCACTTTCACCATGATCTGACGTGCGTGTGTCACCGCGACTCATTCATGCCACCAGAATATAAGTACACACAAACACACACACAGAGCGAATGAGTCAGAATCATATGATCTGCAGTTGCCATAGCAACAGATCCCAGCAGTGGCCCTGGCGAGGTGAGTCACATGAGAAGGGTGAGGAGCTCTGTGTGCTCCATCAGAGAGAGCCAGAGCCTCGTGATTCACACACACACACACATACAAACTCGCTCACTGCAGGGTTGAGGATGCTCCAGTGTGCTCAGAGCTACAGGCTTCGGCACAGAGAGGGAATTGCTGGAGACTACAGGGCTATTTTTAGCTGTGTTTGTTCACGTCTGTATGCAGCATCCTGGTGTCTAAGACATCTGTGGAAGGAGAGATGCTCAAATCCTCACCGAGCGTTTACCTATGAGTACGTCTGAAGGCCACGTGGGGTATGACGAGGCCCACAGCGAATCTACGCCCATCTGTAGATTTCCACAGAGCAGGAATGTCGTGTTTATTAACCCTTTGATGTTCAATCCTCAAAGGCAGCCAATTAAATATGCATTTTCTTTAAGTTCTTATTGTACACATCTAAAAATAACCTCAGGCATTATTTCTACATTTATGTTGCTATCTTGCATATAAAACTACCATACATTTGGCAAAATGTTTGTTTATATTTTTTTAAACAATATAGCTGTAAACCAGTAAGCATTTTTTTTTTTGTATTTAAACAATGTCTGATAGACATCTAAAAATAGTTGTCTTGGCTAAAACAAGGCTATTTGACGACTAGTCTAGTTTTGGCCTATTCTTAGGTGTCTATTAGATTTTCACTGACAGCCGAAGTTTAGCCTTGTTTTAGAAGAGCTGTCTTTGTTTAGATGTCTATTAGACATCTATTAAACACAAAATTGCTTGCTGGAAACTTTGTTAATAGTACTTGGAAGCATGTCATAATCATCAAGGTACACACGAGTAATATGTATTTACATATAAATAATGTGCTTCCGTATATTGGTATTTTGTGGTCAATGTAATATCCAGGTCATTGTCAGTGATTTTAATTAATAAAATACTTTTCAAGAAATGCATCATATTTCAGAAAACTGTATTTAAAAATTTTAAAACAGAAAGATTTAGTTGTGCAAACATTTCAAAGATTTAATGCTTCACTTCTAAATAGTTGCAAATTTTCAGTAGTTTTGTAACTATAGAACGTTGAAAATACAAGTAGGGCATTCTGCTTAAATGAGTGCATGTTAAATTCAGCCACTTCTTTGCATTTATTTGTCAAATGTAAACTCTTATACTGAACTGATGTTATACTGGTATACTGATGTTTCTAAAACAATTTATATTATACAGTTGAAAAAATTATTAGCCCCTGTTTATTTTTTTCCCAATTTCTGTTTAACTGAGAAAAGATTTTTCCAACACATTTCTAAACATAATAGTTTTAATGACTCATTTCTAATAACTGATTTATTTAATCTTTGCCATGTTGACAGTAAATCATTATTTACTAGATATTTTTAAGACACTTCTATACAGCTTAAAGTGACATTTAAAGGCTTACCTAGGTAAATTAGGGTAACTAGGCAGGTTAGGGTAATTAGGCAAGATATTAAATAAGTATGGTTTGTTCTGTAGACTATCAAAAAATATATAGCTTAAAGGGGCTAATAAATAATGTTTTTTTTTCTAGCTGAAATAAAACAAATAAGACTTTCTCCAGAAGTAAAAATATTATCATACATACTGTAAAAATTTCCTGAACCTGTTAAACATCATTTGGGAAATATAAAAGAAAATAAAGACATACTCTGACTTCAACTGTATATAAAGTAGCAAGTTTTGATGATCAATTCCAAATATTTTCTAATAAAACACAAATTACCATTAGTGCAATATATATATATATATATATATATATATATATATATATATATATATATATATATATATATATATATATACACACATACATATATATATATAAATAATTCCATTTTTTTATAATTGTAAAAAATACAATTCTATAAATTAATTTAAAGATTCTAATAATGTTTATCAGCAAAAACAAAATAACAAAACACAAATAATACCATGGCCTATTAAAAATAAATAGTTGGTCTGTGCAAGAAAATTTATATTAATTTCTACAATTTTACTTTTAATACACAACTTCAACAAACAATCCAGCGCACATTTATGAATATTTGGAGCATGACACTGCTGTCACATGAAATTAGAAGTATCCCATTAATTATGCTTCCAGCAACTAATAAGAGCAGTTTTTTTTATAATAATGACTTCTACAGATTTAACATTAGTATAGTGCATGTGGAAAAACACATCAATACTGGACATTTGGCACTATGAAAATCCAGGTGGTGTTTCTGAAAGTTCATCTGGCTCCCTTTAAAGTCTCTCTTTGGTGTCAGACACCCGGTTGCTTCTCTGGGCCACATCTGCTGATGTGAGTCGAACACACACTCACACATAAACAAACACACATCCGGCTTATGTGCTACCTGTTTGTTTTCCCAGGCTCAAAAGCGGTAGCCGCAGATGAACAGCTCTGTCTGGGCAATGATCTCCCACCCACAGGACTAAACATTCAGAGTCGAGAATTGAGCCATTACCCTTCAGGATTGTGCCTTTTTAAATAGTTTTTTGATCACAAGAATCGTTGGACTCAAAAAAATCTTAAAGAACTGATTTACTTTATTATTGGTAAAAACAAATAAATAAAGTATTTTACACTTTAAGGGATGCTTTCTAAATCTTTAGAGGCCTGCAGACGTGTGACTAATGGGATGCCTTTATAAAACATCTGCTGAAGACATTAATCAGCCATCTGCGATATCCATCTCAATTCACACAGCAAAATTGAAAAGAAACTCAATTGAGCCAGACCAGCCAGAACCAAGGACAATATAAATCCTCCAATGTCAAGAAGAAGAATGAGCTAGACACAATCAGACTCATCCGCATGTGAGAAGAAATAGCCTTTCTGATGGTGCACACTGACATTTCTGGAAGGAGAAAAAGCATCAATAGAGCTCTAGATTTTAACCAGTGTCATTTCTCACCACTTTGACGGGTTTATAATGGAGTTTATTGATCTGATGGGAAACAAGCTTATGTCGAACTAAATAAGACATAATCATACACCCCTGGACACTTCAGGACAGCTTTTCAAAGACAGGACGTTGAGAATTTACTTTGCAGTCGCCAAAAGGTATTTCATCAGAATTTGGACGGGATGGGATGCGCACATTACGCGCTTGCTGACGTACGAACGCGTTCGTGACTCATGCGCACACCTATAGTAATTCACTCTCTGCTGCCAATCGCGTAAAGGAGACATAAGTTGCGCTTTGAATTTTAACCGCTGGAGGACAAATCAAAGAGTGGGTTGGTTAGAAGCCTTATCGCGGACAACGCCCACGGATGTGTCAGCGTGACCCCAAAGTTACTATTTTGGGCTGACGGAGAACACACAATAGTGCCTGGTGGGCTTTGCGTCAGGCGGCGCGCTCACTCACTCTGCGCATTTCTGGACAGGTTCAGTCGTGAGCGCGGAAACGGCACATCAACTGTCTCAACCAGGAATCATTCTATGGGAGCCGTCAAACTGATTCTACGTGTTAATAACAGTCCTCGAGATCTGTATGAGCACATCTGTATTTGAATCCGATCAGTTAGGTGAGTGATTTTGGTTTCTCTTCTTCTAGCATCCGTGATGATGGAAGACGCGATACATTTTTCATCGATGATTGCGTTGTGCCAACTTGCTTGGTATTCCAGTCATGTTTAGAGCGTTTTGTCACGCTGCGCGAGGTTTGTGTCGATAATTCACACCAGCAATTACTAGTCAGTTGTTTGTCATTTACAAGGTTTGTCGTGTTATCAGACGCGCGTCAGTTTTAGCTCAGCGTGACACAAATATTTGACCTTGAGGATGCTGCTCGACGCGTGGTACCCTTTACATACCTGACAACATGAAGCCCCGCGGGGTCCACGTGTTTGTGTTTTTAAACTATCGTAAGCGTTTTGCTCGTGTCCATTTGTGTTGAAATATTAGTGAATGAGGGAGGGTACAGGTGAATGCTATCTCAATGTCCGTGACTGCAGCAGGCGCATCCTCAGGTGATGCTGGCTGGAGCCGTTACTCCAACTTGACGAACATCACGTGATTTAATTACGCTACTCGTTTTCATTTGTGTGCGGTAAAGAATTAGGTTTTAAAAGTAATTATATAAAGGTATTCATTTGGTATAGCATAACATAAGGCAATACAGTAGAAGTTTGCATCAAGACGTAGTTGATTTGTGGGTTCTGGATGTCTGAAGGCATTAATACTGACTCAAATGTTGACTTTTTACTCAATACATGAAATGGCTAATCCACGACGCTTCATTTTTATTGGACTGTATTTGCACAGTAAAGCGCTTTTTAATCAACAGCATTTTTATTATCGTTTACTCATTTAACAAATGGCTTTGGGATTGTCGACTTGGTTAAACACAGCAACAAAATGAATTTGAATATATTTCTAAAACTAACGATATTGTACCATAGCCCTTTTACTGTTCAACACCCCATCTGTTTGTGCCAATGTCTGTCTTGGCTTCCATGTCAACAGATTGCTTTGCTTCTCATGAAAAAATTCTACAGCCAAAAACAAAAAACAAAAAAAACAAATGCAATCTTAAGATGGATTTAATCAGTCAGAATTGTGTTGAAGCTTGACTCATAAAAACTTAAAAGTCAACAGAACACTCATAAGGAAAAGCTAATCTCTTCTGGCCTAACTTCTTATTTGCATTTTGATGTTTTTGTTCTGTAAAGCAACTTTTGACATTACACAAACATTTGAAAACTCTGTTATACTAAAAATACTAAAACACAGTATTCATATAATAAAGTATATATGTAAAATGAATACATAATTAACACAGTTTTATTTATTAAAGTCCTCAAAATTTACAGTGTCTGTTTTACTAGAGCACATTGTTATTATTTAAGTAAACAATTAATCTGTGTACTTTAATCCACTGAATAAAAATGTTTGTTTTGGTAATCTTCAATCAAAGTCTGACCATTTGCTTCCCCGTTTGGAGTGGTGATCCTTCTCTGCTGACATCAGTTTGACAGCTTCAGTCACAATATTCTTAACCCCGCCCCTCTTACTGTTAGTTTGCTATGAGGGAATGATGCGAAAAAAGTAAGCCCCATCCCTTATTCAGTATTCTGTTTCAGTTGGAAGTACATCAACATACTAAAATAAAGGTTTTAACAACTTCTGACCTTAAAATAGGATCCATTTCCTTCCCATTCTGAGGCTGACCAAAACGTGATGTAGGAGTGCGGTTTCCTCGTCTTACCAAAATGATTGTCAGCCGCATATTAATATGTCTCCGTAGTGTGTGAATGATTATATCAACAAGACAGGGCGTGCACAAAGCAACTAGGATTAAAAGATCTGTTCAGCTCTCTGTGATCATCAATCATTATCAAATGTGATCAAAAATTAGTTTTAAAAGTTTAAAATGTTTTTAAATCAGTGCATGTTTTTTAATGAAATACAGACATTTCACCGTCTTTACTTCATCACCACAGCACTGTGTCAGTACAATTATAAAAGAAAATGATTCGATGCCGGTTTATGGATGTTAAATCAGGTTTATTTAGTACATTAACATAGCAGATATTCATACAGCAGTGGATATTAATGTGTATCCTGTCATATTTACCGTGCCAAAACAGTGCAAAGTTAAACATGCACTTTGTAACGACATTGTGTGTGACTCTTTGTTGCAACCCCACAACATGTACATCAAAAAATCATTGGGAAAGTTCTTACTGTAGTAATTCTCACAAACGTTATGTGAGATCTGCTTCCTTCATGTCGGTCACTGTGCTGTTTATCTGACGCAGCCAAGGCGGATATTGAGGCACACTCTGACAGGCACATTGGAATGGTGGGTGGGGAGAATCAGCATTAAAGACACAGGCAACAAAAACAGCTACAATGTGTTCAGAGCAGAAAATTCCAATGTGATGGGTGTTTAGAGCTGAAACTTTACAGACACATTCTGGAGACACAAAAAAACGCATCTTAAATCCTGTTAAAGGGGTAAAATAGGTGCTCTTTAAATAAAACAGTAATATATACTATGAATAGTAGGTTGTTTTAAAGCAAATTTAAGAAAAAATGGACAAACTAAATCATCGGATTAAGTTTTTAATAAAAAAATGTTAACCCAGTTTTTGTTTTGGGTTGAATCAACCCAGTATTTTTAGAAAGCATACTATTCATTTTAAGTTTTACTAAAAATCAAATAATAAAATGCACTGAAGAACATCTAGTTAATTTCCCAAATGTCTTTTTTTTTGTGTCAACCACCCAGAGAGGCTTATATAATCTCTGACACCAGTTTGTTTTTCTTTATTTTGTTCTGGCAATGTGTGGGCAAATTTTTTCTTCACAGTATATGCTCACTTAAGCAATTATCGTAGTGAAAAAATTACAGTAATGTAAAAATAAACAATGACACACATACAGAGAGAGAGAGAGAGAGAGAGAGAGAGAGAGAGTGTGAGAGAGAGAGACAGAAAGAGTACTATTCATATTCTTCTTCAAATTAAAATATTCTAAAAGATGAGAGATTGTCTGTCCGCATAATTCCCATGATTATCTTTGCAACAGTCCAAAATCGAGTTCACATCATCACCATGTCATTTTAGCCATTTTCTGAATAGTAAATATGGTATGGAGAGACTGCTTGCTAAATTTGAACTGTGATTCTCATGATCCGTCTTGTGTATTTTAAAATTTGGAGTAGTGAACAGACGAGCTGCCACTCACTGTTCTCATATAGTGAGCATGCAGGTTCACAGGAAGCAGAGATGTGAGAATTTCATCAAGCACCATTGCCTAGCAACCCGGACAGATAAAATATGTGCATTTCACATTATAATGTGCCGTTGGCTCACCAGGATATTTATCTATATGGACTATTACTAATAAAGAAATGATCTGATCTGCATTATATATTATAATCATGGCTAAAATGGTGAAAATGTAACCACCAGCAGAGAGGCTCGTATTTGCTTGTGTTTGTTGAATTCCTCGGCATCAGCTGACTGAGCACGTTCACTGCATTATGAGTGATCAGCGCCCTTGTGCTTAATACACAGCAAATTGGGACTGACTGAGCACAGGGTGAGCAGCATTCTTCAGGTCTAGTTTGCTCCCTACTGAAATATAATCCTCTTCATAATAATGACGTTGAACTGACTGGCCTGCCGCCCGGACAAGCTGTTTGGGACTTCAACACTGCAAAATTTCACAGTGGGTGTAAAAGTTCAGACTCAGCTTGTGATGGTCCTTTGATGGTCTGTAATCACCAACAATGTCACAAACATTCAACACAAGTGCTAATTGTGGGTTTGTCTGATTTTAACCCTCATAAAGGATTAAGCTGCATCACAAGTCTGTTTAGACCGAATGAACCATTATTTATAAAATTGCCATGTTGGACAGAGAACTTGGAGCGCAGAATTACGGCTTTGATTGGGATTTAATTTGGGAAAAATATTTCAGTTTCATCTAAAAATCCTGCCCAACAATTGATAAATTTCAATGTAGTTCATAGATTTTATTATACACCTCTAAAACCTTTTAGAATAAAACTTATTTCTTCACCTGTTTGTGTAAAATTTTAGCTTTTTTCATGTTTTCCCAATCTACAATTTTTGGGTTAATGTCTTCACTATCTTGGTCGCAAATTCTGGAAATAACCATTGATCCTGAACCTTGCCTTTTTCTATTAAATGATGATTCTTCAAAAACCCTGACTTTGAAACAACGAAACAAACTAACTTTTTCTCAGGATTAACTGCTGCTAATAAAACAATAATCAGTTCCTGGTTCCCTCCTAATCTCTGGTCACTTTAGCAATGGTTATTGCTATTTTATAGACATTTTTCGACTAGACCAATTCACTGCCTTAATTACCAGAGCAAAGCTTTCAGCAATTCTTCATGAACAAATACATGATAATTTGATCTCCATTATTAAAACTTATGTTTTATGACGTATACGAGAAATAATTAAGATGTCTTTTAAGATATAGGTCAAAACAAACTATTTTATTTCCTGTTGGACTGTTTTACAATAATTTTATTAGACACTTTTTTCATTTATGTACTTCTCTGACATTATGTATACAGTTTTTTCCTTTTATACTTACAGAATTCTGTATGTAGATGTATATATTCATATATGTGCTTGTTTGTGTGTACATACAGTACATATCATTTTTAATTTTGTTTCATATTGTTATTAACCATGCTATACACATTGAAAAAGTCAATGTTGGGGAATTCTGCCATTACCATGTTTACTAAAAACACAAAGTCAAAACACAAAAAACACAATAAAGTAAAAAAATTGCAATATTTTGTCATAAAAACTATCTTTGATCTAGGTCACTGAAGGCAACCAAGACAAAACCTAAACTAAAATGAAATGTCTTTGTGCCATATTAAATGCATATTTGAATTAAAAATTATAACTACAGTGATTTAGGAGAGGCAAACGTTTCTTTATGTATGGTTGAATTTATGTTGTGTAATGTGAATGTTCTTTGTGGCAGTGCATGTAATGCAAGGCTAAAAAAAAATGTTTATTTTCAAGGTCTTAGTGATTCATGCTAAAGTGATTTGTCAATAGGCATACATCCATTTAGCAACAAAACAAATTCTGCATTAAAGTCATGTTGGATAAATCGTATTTCCAAGAATGCATGAACAAAAGTACAACGCCATCTTGTATCCCCAAAAGTTTCTTAAATGTACCTGTCATTGCTATTATGCCTTGTCATATCATAAGTAGGAACGTCCTAGGGAGTGTAACAATTTTAAAAAAAGTCTATTTCTTTAAAATAATGTGTTGTCTTCAAATGTTTCATTTCCTTACAAAAGCTAATCCATTTTATATATATTCTTAAGTATTTTAAATTGTTCTCTTTAGGGTCAAAATGGACCTGAGTGCATTATGAGTCTTTCTGCACTGCAGTTTGTATGTTTGTGATGGGCAGTGGGTGGGCATCGCCTAGCAACCTGCAGCATTTTTACCCTCTTGTTATTTGAGATAAGCTGTATAGATTTTTCAGCGCCTCAGGCTGCTTCTCATTACCAAAGATAAACAAAGATGGCAAGAGCAAAGATGGCGGCTTTGTTGCCACATTCCCTAGTCACTCCAGAGATAAAAATCTCAGCTCATGCATCACCTCTCCCATATTATCATGAAAAAGCAGCCCTGTGGTCTTGATTAAAAGCTAGGCAGTGGCTGCCTCTTTTTTTAATCTTCAGTCTGTGGTTTGCTCAGATTTCATCTATTAGTTTACACTAAACCAATACCGCTTTCGATGGGCTCCTTGATAATTATAATTTAAGACTAATAATAAAAAAACAAAAAAATGTACACTTTAGTTAATTGTTTTTATTTAATTGTGTATAGTCAGTGTTGCTTTGCTAGACCTAGCAGAAAATGTTGGCTTTAATATACTGTAACAGCATCTTGGAACCTTAAGCAACAGCCTTGGGCAATGGAGAGAGTGGGATTCATGCTTTTTGAAAATGTACTGTAGTGTTAATGTTTAGTTCCTTGGTAAAGGAAGAATAAAATACTGTTTGGTTCATAAGTTAGTTTGGATGACACATGTAGTAGAATAATGTGTAGGAGGTTGACTTCAGCAGCAGTGCCCACACATATTTCTCAAAGTGCACAACGAATACAAAACCGCAACTCAGTGCAAATCTGCAACAACTTTCTTGACACTGTACTTGCATTTGAAACAAAAATGCTTTTTGCTGCTAAGATACTTTTGAAGAAATTACTTTTATGATATATTCAAATAAAAAAGTTGTTTTATATTTTGTAAATTACTGTTTTGACTGCATGAATCTAACAGTAGGATTTCAAAAAAAGAATTAAATTAATATTAGGACATGAGTTCCAAATAACATTTGCCAGAAATGATTTTGTGTAATGTAGCACATCATTTGGATGATGACTTGGTCTATATAATGATCCTGCTAGTCAGCTCTTGGTGGCCTGATTTCTCATGTTTTCATTTCTCATGTTTTTGTTTTTTTTCACAGGAGCACAAACCTTCATTCTCCACACCTGCTTCAAGCCAAAGGGCGAGCTATTGTGACCTCCATTCTCTTCTGTTTTCCGTTAACACTGTTAATTGTCGGGATAACCACAATAACGGCAAAGCCATGCCCAAAAGCAGTAAAGTGACTCAGCGCGAGCACAGTAATGAGCCTGTCACGGAGTCTGTGGCCGACCTCCTGGCGCTGGAGGCCCCCATGGACTACAAGAGCAGCCAGATGAGCATGAACATGACAGGAGGAAGCGCTCCACCCATAGGCAAACCAGACATCTCTCCTGATCTGGAGGACGGTCGTCCTGCGTGGAACAGTAAACTGCAGTATATCCTCGCCCAGGTGGGCTTCTCTGTGGGCCTGGGTAACGTGTGGCGCTTTCCTTATCTTTGCCAGAAGAATGGAGGAGGTGAGTAACTTATTGATGATGTGGATTTGTAATTGTTTTGAAACTAAAAGCATAGTTCATTCGAAAGAATTGATATAGTAAGATTGGTCTTGAGACCACGCAGATCTGAAACCAATTTTTTTTTTTAAATGCCATAGAATGCATTGATACATTGTTGAATTTGTTTTTGAACTTAAAGCTGATCTATTTTTTAAAATAGGTTTTCTACAATATATAAAACCTAACAGCTTTTTCTTTAGAAAACAAGCAGAAATAAATGATCATTGTTGTAATCTCACTAGGAAACATTGTGGCCAATCAAACAGTGCTGGGACTGTGCATATTAATGAATCAGTGTCTCTGTGTTTTGTTCCAATTGGCCTGTTTTTACCATGTACTAAACTCTTATAAATCACCTATGCTACACTGTAAAACCCAATAAGCTAAGGTAACTCAAACCATTTGAGGAAACCAAGTTCAAACTTAATTCTAATGAGTACTGTGAACTTAATCCAATAAGTAAACAAAGCAGTTTGTACACATTAAAACTCGATAAATGAAAAGAACTCAAACCAACTGAGTACTGTAAAACCCGATTAAATTAAGGAAACTCAAACCGTTTGAGGAAATCGATTGCCGCAAACCATTTGAGTTAAAAAAACGAGGTATTTAATTAACTCATTACATTCACTGTGTTCAAAACTCTTTTCAATTGAGTAGAATTAACTTAGTAAATTTTGAGTTAACTACACTCATTTTATTTAATAAAGTTGACTGTTTGGTTTTACAGTGTATACTAATGCTAATTATTTAAATATACACATTTTCTATTTGAAATATTGATCTCATAACATTTTGTGCAGTATGGTGCTACTTCTGTGTCACCTTTGCAGAAATAGGCTCTCCATAGGGTCTTATTCCAATTTTATCAACTAATTCTAACCCATTTCTTAGGCAGTAAATATGGATCTTTCAGAAATATTTGGAAAGTATAGTTTGGTCTTGGTCCCAACACATAAAAGACTTGGTTTTGTATTGATCTCAACTTCTCAGAGTCTTGGTCTTGTCTTGGTCTCAACCCCTCAAGAATTTGATTATATCTTGGTCTCAGCACATTCTAGTCCTGATATGTTTCAGTATAAATGGTCTTGCCTGCAACTCTACCCTAAAAGGAACATTTCTGTCATAATTACAAAATATCCCAAAATAATTTGTTAATGCATTGGTCATATATTTACACACAATACCAACAAATGTGCACAAGAGCTTTTAACTGTCAAAACTGCATAAATGTTTTCAGTACAACCTTTTTTGTGGTCAAGTAGTGTTTTGTAAGGATTTCATCTGCTGGTTGAGCAGTAAAAGAACATTCCTTCTACGGGGCTGCTAAAATCACTATGATCCCCAAGCACTAATTAAATCTTTAGAGCAATTTGTTAAATCTATCAGTAAATATGTGCTTTAGAATGACTCCAGCATCTAGAACTTTTAATTGATAAACCCATTTGAATCCTTAAGCAATAAACAAACAGCCAAACATGACTAAGTGAGTGAAATTTAGGCAAGATGCAAAAAAAAAAAATTGTAGTTGCATTAATAGAAAACACTGTGGAAAATTCTAGTCCTGAAGTTCATTTGGATGACACATGCTGCAAAATAATGTGCATATCTTAAAACAAACAAGAGATTGATTTCAGCAGCAGTGCCCACACACATTGTGTATTCCTCAAACTACATGAAAACCTTGAACTTGTTCCAAATCTGCAAAAAATAATTTTCTCTACACTTAACTTGCATATCAGCGGTGCAGAAAAGAACCATATAAAGCATCCCAAATGTTTTCAGTACAGCATGTTAGCTAAATTTCAACTAGATTTCAACCATATGTATTTGGAAGACAATGGCTTTGTGTGACTCTGCTATTCTTTGATAATCTTCTCCAGTCAGTTAACCATTCCCTGTGTCCCAATATGCCGAATTCGTAGAAGACGAACAACAGAATGCTAAGTGTTGTGTCCAAATTCATAATATTCATTAAAAGTAATCAAAAAGTGGCCAAAATTGAGTGTCAAATTAAATGTACAACCTTCCTGACTTTCATTGATTTTAGAAACAAAAATAATGATAGGATCATTTAGTCAGTTTTCAAGAACTGGATCATTCAGTTTGGTTTGTGAATGGATCAATCAGACTGGATTTGAGAAATGTTTGTGGCATAACTGCTACTATAATACAGACAACTGGTTCTGAAAATGTATGCACATGTAATATTGTATGTATGTGTTATTTATTTTTTTATATTTTAGCAGTGACCTGACAAAGAGACTGTGGATGAAAAGTTCCTTTTGGTTAAATCTAAAGTGCATTAAATGGAAACATTTATTTAAAAATATCAATATAAAGGTATACATTTTTTATATGGCACTTCTTTTTGAAAAGACTTGCAAGCACACAAGTCTAATCTTTTTTGATATTGTACAAAACTTCACATTTTGTTCCATGAATACAAAAAAATTGTGCTAATTTGGAATGACATGAGAGCAAGTAAATTATTATCATAACATTTAGTTTTCATTTGTAATTATGTGTGATCTTTAATATTTTTACTTTTTTATTATTCTCTTAAGCTCTGTAAAATTTCCACTGAGACAGTTTTTTTGGGGTCAGTTGAGAGCCTTGTGTGCTGTGGTTCCTCTAAATTTATTAAGCAGACGGTAGCAGTGTGTGTTATTTAGGGCAGCCAATGTTATACGAGCTGTTTGAAAATGGGAAATTCAAGGCTGGTGCGGTCTTAAATTGTGAATCTACGTCATAATTTTACTGCCGTCATTGTTCCTAGGTTGCTTAGACTATTTTTCATGGTTCATATACTCTTTTTATCTGAAATGTGCTATTTTATGTTGTTTTACACACATAAAATATGGTGTAGAATAAATTCAAGTAACTGAAATGTATGATTTAATGTTAACTGAATCCACATACTCACTTCACAAATAAATATATCTACAAAATGTAATGAATTAAGGTAATCACATTAACAAACATTGGCTTAATGGAACATTGCTCTTTTTTTGAAAAAGAAAACAACTTTAGAGTTGTACAGTTGAGTAATATCTAACAGTTAATTCTATCCACTTGTGAAGTGTGATGTCACACCAAGTGGTTTCCGGGTCCAAGCTCTTTATCAAACTGTAAATGTTTACAAAACGATGTAATACTTTCGAAAATCACAATCACAGTATACAGTTGAAATCAGAGTTATTAAACTCCCTTTGAATTTTTTTCTTTATTAAATATTTCCCAAATGATGTTTAACAGAGAAAGAAATTTTCACAGTATGTCTGATAATATTTATTCTTCTGAAGAGAGTCTTATTAGTTTAATTTCGGCTAGAATAAAAGCAGTTTTTAAATTTTTTAAAAACAATAAAAAAAAAATTTTAAACCATCATTATATTTTTTGTATAGTCTACTGAACAAACCACTGTAATACAATAACTTGCCTAATTACCCTAACCTGCCTAGTTAACCTAATTAACCTAGTTAAGCCTTTAAATGTCACTTTAAGCTGTAAAGAAGTGTCTTAAATATATCTAGTCAAATATTATTTATTGTCATCATGGCAAAGATGAAACAAATCAGTTATAAGAAATGAGTTAAAAAAACTATTATGTTTATAAATGTGTTGAAAAAAAATCTTCTCTCCATTAAACAGAAATTTGGGAAAAAATAAACAGGGGGGTTAATATTTCTGACTTCAACTGTATATATATAAATGCCTAATATCAGATGGGCAGAAAGTGATTAATTTTTTATAAATTGGTAAAATATTGGTGTCTGTGCAGACACTGATGTGTACACCATGATTTTATATAAAATTTATTCTAACGTGTGATTTGAGTGAAAAGTGCTCATAAACGAATATTTTCTCAATTCAAATGAGAAGCAGCTTGGACCCTAAAACAGTTTTTCATACGTCACGACTTAGCAAGCAGTTTTCAGAAGATCTCCAGGTCTGGCTGGAGCACTTTTACTGCAGCTTAGCTTAGATCATCAAATTTGATTAGACCATTGGAATCAAAAATCAAACAGTTTTGATAAGTAAAAAATTCCTATTTAACGCTAAACTTGTACTAATAACAACAGAACATTTAATAATCTATGCTAAGCTAAAAGTGCTCCTGTCAGACAGAGATTGGCTAAATGGATTCTAAAATGGTACAACTCAACTGTTTAACTATCTGCTTGTTAAGTGTGACGTCAAGCGAAGCAACAACCAGTTCCAAGCGCTCTATCAAACTGTATGGGAAGACTCATCAAATGGTAGTAATAAACGTTTACAAAGTGCTGTAATACTTCCAGAAATCACCATCACAATATATACATCCATGCCTAATATCTGATGGCCAGAAAGTGCAGAATTTTTTAAAAATTGTTAAAATTTTGTTATTTGTGATGCAGCAAATCCAGAGATCGACATGCACGCTATGATGTTATATAAAATTCACTTTAAAGTGTGAAATGATGACTAAAAAGTGGCCATAAATGAATATTTTCTCAATTTAAATGAGTATCGGCTTGAACCCACAAACAGTTTTCCATATGTCACGACTTAACAAGCAGAAAGGGGAGTTGTAAAATGAGCCTATTTTCAAAACAAAAGTGGTGTTCTTCATCAAGTTTTTAATAAAATAATTAAATTCTGAACAAAAGTCTTTTTAAAGCTACCAACGATTAAGATATTGAAGGCACAGTTTACCTGAAAATTAACATTTGCTAGAAATCAACTAGAGCCTCAGGCCGCCAAAAAATAGGTGATATTACAGATGATAAAACAATCATCCTTGGTGATTCATAATACGGTTAGTGGCTTCTTTGAGGGTTCAAACTTACACAAGCAAAATAAAATGCAGCTCCTGACAACACATCGAGGTCTTGAGAACTAAAACAATCCATCTGAGAATAAAATTAATATTCTTGACAGCCTTATTCATCATTTCCAGGCATTTGTAAATGCCTCAGAGATGTTGTTTGATGAAAATACTGTTTAGCTGTTTGCACAAACTAATTGGTTAAAATTAAGACCTTTGTGTTTTGCCTGGTGCCACAGGTATTAATTTTGTTTTGCCTGTATGTGTTTTTTTGCCTCTCAGTGCCAGCTAAACAATCATCTTTAATGCTCTACTGAAGACAACAAGCACATTTATTTATATGAAGTCTATTCATATGATCATATCATTATACAGTAAAAAAAAAGCTCCAAAACAGGACACGATAATCTTATTGAAAGTGAAACCTGACTCCTTAATTAGCTCATCCTATCTTGTCTTTGCTTGTCTAGCGATTATAAATGTTTCCCAGAAGGCCTTGTTTCCGTTACGCTCTCATACTCTCTCCATCTTCTCTCCTCCATCTGTCCGTCCATTCCTTTCTCTTCCCTCCAATCTCCTCTTTTCCAAGCAAGACCCGCTGTTCCTTTTCATTAGTCGTATGCATAAATAAAGCGCAGACAAAAAGCACCACAGAACACAAAAGAAAAGCTATAATCAAACTGATAACAAGCAGTCATTCTTCATAAACAGAGGCCAAGGAAAGGCTGTTCTGTGATCATCCCTGGCTCTAATTACACTTGTATGCTCCCGAGAGGATGAATTTATGGTCATCTGCCAGCAATGTGCACTCGGAGTCTACAAAAGAGGTTATTTCAGGATTGTTCTTTGACTTCAAACAGACGCTGCTTTTGCTCAGACCAAACTCTTCGTCACCATGGAGCTGCTTTGACGTCAACGGCGTGACTTGCTGTTTTATTCTGTTGTCTGTCCGTTCATTCATTCATGTCTGCCGAGGCTCAGGCTTTCATTAGCCTATAGCAGAAACCATCTGCTGCATATGGGTGGTTGAAATTTAGCATGCACATTTAGGCAAAACAAAACAACGATGACTGAGGGATGAAACTAATACAGCATTGCTCTTGTACTTGGAAAAGTCTATGATTCATTTATTTCAGCCTAAATCATGTTGTTTTCAATTAAGCTGAATGTTTTAAATGATGGTTTGACAAGTTCATAAGAACTAAATGTATTGTCAGGAGCTGTATTTTATTTTGCACGAATGCATTTTTTTCAAGGAAAAAGTTGTATTATCAATGGTGAATTTAAGCTTTTTAAATAAGATCGAAACAGAAATATAAACGGCTAGTGAACCTATAAATATATATCTTTCACACCTACTGCACTATTTTTTGCAATTTTTGTCCTAAAATAATGTTCTGTTCTATTTATTTTTTACATTTTTAAAAACATCAATCTTTTTCAGAGAAAAACAGATTGATTTGAAAATTAGAAATTATATCTGCATGTGTTAATATCACAAGGCGAATGAAATAAGGTGTTTTAAAAACAAGTTAAGGTTAGTAAATTTAAAAACAGTAAAAAAAAAAACGGTTAATTAATTATATTTGAAAATTTATTTAAATTATTTAAAATTATTTAAAGTGTGGGTCAATAACAAGTGTCTACATCATAGATGCCCAAAGTAGGGTCCGCAGGCCAAAGTTGGCCCATTGTAACATTTGATTTGGCCCACCATTCCATCTAAGAAGAGAGTGAGAAGGATGGAGAGGGTTAGTGGTCATTTATAATTTGAGGTAGCCTTTTTTGTTTGTTTGTTTGTCTATTGCTGAGCTACAAAAATGCTAACTGAGATAAAATGTTTCAATAGACCCTTTTTACATTTCTGGGTTTCTCAGTAGCGGAAGTCGTCATAGTTCGGAAAACTTTGAAAACAGTGAATGGGAGACTAAAACAAATATTTCTTTACAATCTCACTTGCTCAAATAATAAAAGAAAAACTTTACAGTGATGTTATAAAGACATTTACAACAAGAAAAGAAATTGTGTGAGATTGATGACGGCAGCCAGAGGGAAAATAATGTCAAATTTACTGTCTGTCACATAGATGCTGCATTAGAAACACCTCACACAAGCTGTAATTCATTTTTTTGTAATTTGAAGCAAAGATGATATAATACATACATAAATAAATAAATGTTCATACGTTTTTTGAAAATAAAAATCTTAAAAACTTTCAAGGATTTAAGATGCTGAAGACCTGTAAACGCGTCATAACAGGCTTGTGAAAAGGGTCCATTAAATGAAGGTGATTTTGTTAAATGTAAATAATGTCAATCGACGGATAGAGGCATATGCATAAGACTAGGGTGAACAAATCAAGGCAAAAACTAGAGTAAATCCATTCTGTCAAAAATGAGATTGTTTTTGTAATAGTGTATTAGTTAATAAAAAGTTTTCTAGTTGTTTTTAAATAATAATTAAACTAGCAAATGACCCATGGCAGTCATATTTACCTTCAGCCCACTAGCCTCAATCAAATTTTGTTTGCAGCCCTTCATTAGAAAAAGTTTGGGCACCCCTGATCTACATCAAATTAAATTTACAAATAATTATATATGTAAAAAAAATCATATTAAATCAAAGCAAAGTAAAAATAACCAGCAGAAATGAAAATGTCAAAATATTGATAGAATAATGTATGTTCATTTAGCATAACTAGCAAATTTATATAAACATACTTATTCTGATCTCTAATTATTCACATATATAAATATAAGAATAAAGGATATGATGCATTTTATTATATATTACATTTTTACAAACCTTTTGATGACAAAACCTAGAGGTTTGAATTAAGCATAAAGATTTACTATGACATTTAGTATGTCATTTAGTTTATTAAATAATAATTTAATATGTATTAAATGCATTATGCATTAAAATTCTTCTAAATGCAACTGAGGGCATTGGCACACTGGGAAACACCCATACACTCTCATTTACACTCATACACTACGGACAATTTAGCTTACCCAATTCACCTATAGCGCATGTCTTTGAACTTGTAGGGGAAACCGGAGCACCTAGAGGAAACCCACACGAACATGGGGAGAACATGCAAACTACACACAAAAATGCCAACTGACTTAACCGAGGCTCGAACCAGTGACCTTCTTGCTATGAGGCGACAGCGCTTCCCACTGCACCGCCTAGTTACTCTGATCTCTAATTATTAAAATGTGTAAATATGAGAATAAACGATCATGCATTTTATTATATATTACATTTTTACAAACCTTTTGCTGACAAAACGTTGCTGACAAAACGATGACCTTTAATTAGTCATTTGGTTCTGCACTATGATCTTTAAATATAACCATTTAATATGTATATCAGCATTAATCATCTTTTAAATGCAACTGAGATTTATTTATTTTTTTTGGTATATAAAGTGTTACACCGAATGACGTTTTAGAAAGTATCTGTATCTTCTGTAAATCTTGATAGAAACACTACTACACTATTTTTGATCTATACAAAAATGTAGTTTTAGCTTGACAGATTTATCACTATTGGTCTGAGCATATTATTTAATGTTTACAACATTATATACATGCAGTTAGGGCAATTTATGATGTAAAACACTTTACTGTATATTGCATACTTTAGAAGCAATAGTATTGCTAAAGCAACATGTTTATGTAGTCTATATGCTTATTGCTTTTATTTTGTATGTAAAAAGCATAAAAATAGAAAAAGGTGTGTTTTTTGTCATTTCAGTGAGCAGTATAGCTTGATTGATCGTGGCTGTGTTGGTCATTAAAGATACTGCTGTAAAGCACATTACTCTCTGTGTTTACAAGTGCCGTTGTGTCTCTCAACAGGTGCCTACCTTGTCCCATACTTCATTCTTCTTATCCTTATTGGCATCCCACTCTTCTTCCTGGAGCTGGCGGTCGGCCAGAGGATCCGTCGAGGAAGCATCGGCGTGTGGAATTATGTTTGTCCTCGACTTGGTGGCATTGGAGCGTCCAGCCTGATGGTGAGTAAAAGAAGTTCACTGAAACAAGACACAAATGAGCCATCACTCATTTAAATTACTTTACTGAATTACTTTAAGAGTGTTTATGTGGGCAAAGGTTTTGTTTTTGGATGCACGAAATTTGCTGGTTTAAGGTAGAAGTAGAACTAAATCTAAAACACAGGAAAAAGGGACAAGGTATATAGGAAATAGTTACTGGTAATTGTATGTTCTCTGTGTTACTAGTACTTATTTTTTAGAGAATAATATTGCAAATTGTTTTATTATGCTTACAGTATTTAGAGTGTGTGCTTACCTAAGAAAGTACTGAGTTATTGTATATACTGTATAAAATGTTAGGTTAAGTGGTACATATTATAATTAGTAAGTACATATAAGTAGTAGTAAGTGGTTAGTACATTTAATATTATTTACATGCCAATTAGGACTGTAAAATAAAGATCTACCTTAATATAAATTCTGTTAAGTACTAGCACGTTTTTGAAGGCTATTATAACATATTTGGGTACTAGTGCCTTTCTATACTGATGAGATACCACTTAAATAGACACTAGTACTTGTTCATTATATATTAGTACTTGTTCAGTTCATAGTGCCTAATATAATAGTGACTAGTAGCCATTATATTGTTTCCAGGTAAAACACTTTTGCCACTGACTCTAATGGAGATCCATTACTGAGATATCTCTATTCAGTTTTGGTTAATATTTATTCCAACTGTGACTATGTTTTTCAATAACAAGTAGTCATATTCATATGATACTAATAGCATTTATATTTAAAATACTATTATGTATTATTAAAAACCAGGACTTAATCATTAGATCTTAAATTAGTACTTAAATACTTATTGAATTGATTTTTGTTTACATTTTCTTTAGAAAGTAGTTCATATTTATTATATACTAGTACTTGTATGTATTTAGATATGTCTATCTATAAAATAGATACTAGTGCTTATTGATTAGCAACTAGAACTTTAGTAGATATTAATACAAGTTTATTATATTCCATATATCACTGGTAAGCTTAACTAAATTTCTCATTGAACTTTACTGTGGTTTTTCTGACTATAAATGAAAAAAGACAAGTTATTTATATAACATACAAAATGCATACAAAATAACATACATAATGCATAATAAATAAGTGCTACTATCTCATAAATAACTATAATACAAGTATTTGTTGAATTGCTACTAGTAGCTAAACAATAAGTACTAATATCTATTTAATAGGCAGATGTGTCTAATTAATTAGCATTAGTATGTATTAAATCAATAAGTTACATGTTTTAAAAAGGTAATAATCCCTTAAGAATAAGCAATAGTAGCTAATATATAATGGAGAAATTATAAGAATGGAAAAGATGCTATAAAACAAAAAAACTAAATACGAGTTCCATGAAAATAGATACACAATGTGCAGTATGTTGTATGAAAGTATGTTCATAGTTTGTAACTATTTAATAGTTCATGTTGTAAGAAAGTATGCCAAAACAATGTATTCATAATGCATATTTTATACTCAGTTTGGTCATTTGAATGCATGTTAATACTAGGCCGAAATAAGGCCTAAACTGATTACAAATGTAACATCTGGATTAAAAAACTCCAGACATCAAATCAGGAGTGTCTGTGCACATCAGCTTGCAATTCCAGACCAACAATTATTTTACTATCTTCCTATATTTTGTTGTCACGACTTTAATAAAAGCATTTATTTTTGATGAGTCACTATCATAAAAGTTCCCATTCACCAGAAACTGTGCTAAGACATCCATTACTCAATGCTGTTCTCTGATTAGACTATCACAAGCAGAGTCACACAACCAATCAAATAGGCTTCGATCTCAAAATATCACTTTGTGGGAACATTTCATACATTTGATTTCAGTCCCGACTGCACCTGCTCTTTCTGGTGTCTTTTTCCTAGAATAAGCAGAGCTGCGCTTTGGAGATACTTTAGCAAGTCAGCAAGTATATAAGGCCTTTTGGGAGATGTTGCTTATATTCCATAAGTCGATGCACCGGTGGTGAAATCTGCTATTGTGTAAATGCTGTGTCATCAGCAGTTTCCTGGGACTGGCTTTCACAATAATAAGAGAATGACCTGAATACATATTATATTCAAATATATATAAAATGCAATGAGGTCCACAGGGTCTTGCAGTCTTTAATCAATGCAAATTATGTAATAATTTGTAAAATTGTGAAATGTTTTTAGTATTCGATTCTAATTCAAGAATTAACTACATTTAGGTATAAAGTTATCACTACAGTATATACACTGAATATCCTTTGTATTTTATTTATTGTATATATGTGGATTGAGGGATATAGCTGAATCCATTAACTTTAGATTAGCAAACAACCTTGGTTGTGTTAAAATGATGCTTCACCCAGATTTAATTCACTTACATTAGAAGATTTTTAACGGAAATTGCTGCTCTTTGTCAATCATAAAAACACAAGCGCCAACTGTTACTGGCAATTTAACCTATTACACAGTTCTGTGGCAACAGTCTGTGAATATAACAGCTTCTAATGGTAAAAAAATATATATATATTCATTCTATTTTTTATAAAGACAGTTTATTACAACACTGATTCTCCCATTGTATATGCAATCAGAGGGGCAAAGTCCTGCCCATTAGTGTCAATCTCTGCCTCATTAGCATAGGAGGATAGTCTTGTAATCTGCCACTATGCTGACACACAGGCATTTGTAATTCCAATCACTATTTGAAAAGAGGGCTGAGAGCACAATCTCCTTCAAATTGAATGCAGTAGTCACCAAAATGGCACAATTAGGATCAAAGCCTAAAAAGGGCAGTTTTAAAGAGTTATAAACATTATTTGTGGGTTATTTTGAGCTGAAACTTCACATAGACACTCTAGAGACATCAGAGACTTAATTTACACCTTGTAAAAGAGACAAAAGTAAACTTTAGAAGTCAAAGAAGACAAAACATAAATAATTTGTGTGGCTCCAAATGATGCACTGATGCCTTATGAGAGGAAATGGGAAAATGAACATTATTTGCAACATTACTGCCTTTAATACACACCTCTGTAAACTGTTATGAAGATGCTTTCATAGAGCAACTGTTTTGCTTCATTCAAAACCTCATTAGCTTCCTTCAAATGGACTGAAATAATCAGTTTGCATCTAGACAATAGTCCATGTCAGATAGAAATAATATTACTAATGAATTAGAAGAGGTCACTTAAAGGTTTTCTAATGTGACAGGTTATGACATGTAAACACTAGATTGGATTGAGAGGTCTAACACTGAAAAAGTTCTTTGATGTGCTTTGACAAAAAAATGGCGTAATGATGTACTGTATGGCTGCTATGTCTTTTCAAATTCCTTTCCACTGTCTGTCATGCGGTGCAGGACAGTGTTGCGGACTGATTTTTCAGCCTGATAAAAATAGCCAATGCAGCACAAAGCTTGATATACCAACTGTTCCCTGAAAACAAATAGACAATACTTTGTAAAACAATGTAAATAGGAAGGAGGATTGGCTTAAAATGCACATCCTAAAATAGTGGGAATCTATTTGTCTAATAAGCGCAAGTCTGACTTGCATTTTAAGATATGGCTTCAGCTAAAAATCCTTTTATATTCCGCTGAAAAACAAAATCTGGAATAGCCTGAAGTTGAATAAATGAACAGCAAATGTTCATTCATGTGTGAGCTAAACTTCTAACCACACTCAAAGACAATAAAAAACATGTACATTTAGATACTACAGACCTCTAAATAAAACTAAATAAAAAGAGAGCGTGGCAAAACACCCGAAGACTATATGTAGCTTTTCTGCAGCAGCCTCAGCTATTAATACCCATGAAGCCAAAGCAGAAAGAATGTGCTTCAATTATTCACCAACTCAGTGTGCGGTGGACTTGTGACGTTGCAAAGAGCCATTTCTGCGCCCTGCTATAGACTGCAGAAAAGAAATCAAGGGATAGATTTGCAAGCACAAACAGATGAACCTTGAACATACTTAGTATTTTAGCACATTGTGCATTTGCTTGTGTTCTATTTATATCTATGGACTATATAAATGGAGTAATGGAGTTAAAAGACTTCAGATTTGATCCATTAAGGCATGTATCAGATGAGATTCCGGGAGCCAGACTTCTGACTGTCAGCACATCAGTGCTTTAACAACTGCCAGGAAGAGCTACTCTGACATATCTGTAAACTGATGACTTACACTTTGCTGAATAAACCAGAAATTGATGACATCACAATAATAGGCTGTCATGTAAACTCATTAAGACAGCACCTATGAAATTTGTGGAAAGTATGTTTAGATTATATACTGTAAGAGGCAATCCTCTCTGAGCCAGTAGAAAATCAGAAAACATCACCAGAATAAGACTGCTTGAAGTTGTCAGACTGTTACATTGGATTTTGACAGCTCTTGCTATTTTTAGTATACATAATGTCTGATGTTCAATAAATTGTCTGCAGTCAAACAAAATGAG
Organism: Danio rerio; assembly: GCF_052040795.2. Taxonomy (NCBI): domain Eukaryota; kingdom Metazoa; phylum Chordata; class Actinopteri; order Cypriniformes; family Danionidae; genus Danio; species Danio rerio. The sequence continues at coordinate 26,885,714 of NC_141028.1, forward strand.
ACTTAGACTCGATAAGACCTTGCCAGGGGCTGTCTTTTTTTTTAAAAGTATTACCACCGTAATTCTTTTAAAGTTGTTAACCAATGCTTTTTGTTCTCGCTTTCTCCAATTCTGCAGGTGTGTGGTTTTGTTGGTCTGTACTACAATGTGATTATCGGCTGGAGCATCTTCTACTTCTTCCAGTCCTTTCAGTATCCTCTACCCTGGAGCGACTGTCCCATCAGGAAGAACGGCAGCCAAGCCAGTGAGTGCTCTTCAGTTTCTCACATAATGACCATAAAGACTGGAGATGAGTCATTTAATGCAAGACATTTCTTTTGGTACAACACTTTAAATAATGAAATGAAATGTGGCTTCCTGCTTGTTTGCCAGTCAAAACTGTAGTAAAGTGACACTGTAAGTAGAGTAGTTATATGTAGTTATGTATGTATATATGTAGTTAGCTATATAGACCAAAATTGTTTTTAGTACCACCTTTTTTCTGCTGTGAAGTTGGCCATTTTAACATTTGGGTCAATAGAAATGTGCTCTATTTTTGCCTAGCGAAATTTTGATGATATGCAGTCTCAGTTACTTCAGTATTACCTTCATGAGAGAGAGCGGGATGTTGTCGCTTGATTCTGCCCTATTCACACCTTGTCACATTTCCTATAGATGCTGTTTATGAGCATCGCTCTCAAGGCCATGTTGTGTGTTTAAGGCTTCACAGAATGCCATGCAGTACTGTCCCCAGGTCAATGAGCAGAGGATGAACTAGACAGAAGCTTTGACCTGCAGTCAGTGTCGATATCTAGCTCTCTTACACTAGATGCATGTAGACGTGCAGGTTAAGTGGTCACAACAAACCACAAATATTCTTATATAACCCAGAACTGTTATGTGCTAGTGTTTTTAAACTTTATGTGGATGTTCTTTATGTTTCTAATCTGAATAGGCCCTGTTTCCACATAGTATTAGCATGCATTCAAATGACCAATTGAGTTTGGATTGCTTAGTCAAAACTCTAATATCTTATTCAAACAGAAATTTTGAATACTTTGTTTTGGTACATACAACATGTCCCTTAATTCTTACTTGTTTGTCATTTGCCTGTACAAGAAGAGTGAGTTTTCCACTGAATTCATCCACATTAGGGCAGCATGATATTGGAAAAATCTGACATTGTAATTTCCTGCGATATATACTGCATTATGGTCACACTTTATGTTAAGGTTCAATTCTCGCTATTAGGAAACCATTAACTATGCCTTTTTTAACTATTAACTATGAATTTGGTCCTTTATTAATATAGTTTAGGTACTGGATGTTAGAAATGTAGAATAAGATCATGCAGAATATGTAGTTTATAAGTACTAATAAGCAGTCAATATCTCAATAACATGCATGCTAATAAGAATAATAATCAGAATTGGTCCCTAAATAGTTATCAAATGTAATATTATATTTTTGTTTGATTGGGATGATTCTGTAGGTCAATTAATTATGCATAAAATGTAATAAACTGTAAATGTAAATGTAATGTAAAAATTACACTGCAAAGTCAACTCAACATTGCATACTTATGTGATGCGACTATTGTGGATGCACACATTGTGATTTTGATGCTGAAACGATATATTGTGCAGCTCTAATCCACATGAGTTTAAACTATTTCTAAAGAAAACAAGCTTAAAATGTTTTTGACCCTGTTCACACCTGTATTCAGCACTAGATTGGCACAAATGCATCTTAATATCAGGTGTAAACAGGACGATGTATTACAAACTTTAAAGCTACTATATAGGTCAAACTATAATGATTCAACCCCAAATTCTGTTGGTTTGTGCAGTGTTTCATCAACAAGTAATGATTCTGTTTCTGTTATTCATTTCCAAGACACTCTACTATGCTGTTAGAAGCAAAGTTTAAAGATTCCCAAAGCGCTGGCAGAACTGGAAATAGCAGCAAGTCACCAAAATATGTAGGGGTTTTGGATGATGGGCTCCCAAAAAGCGTATTGAATTTTTTCAGTTAAAAAGGCTTGAGAAAATAATTGTTAATGATATCCCCAAGTAGATCCTATTTCCGGGATAAACATGTTTTATTGATCCTGGAACAACTTTCCAATCAAGTTAGATTTGAGTATAGGTTTATAAGAAATGTCAATGTAGGATTACAACAAGGTCTGGGCTATCGTCATTATTTTTGTTAACTTTTTATCCTCACTCTTATTCAGTTTAGTCTGGGGTCGCCACAGCGGAATGAACCGCTAATTATTTTGGCATATGTTTTATGTAGCAGATTCCAGCCCTTCCAGCAACCTGAAAGTATATTAACTCATGAACCCCCCAGAGTTGGGAAACACCCATACACGATACACCTTTTATTTCACACTAATTTTAGTTATTATTTGGGGTTAGGCTTAAGGGCAGGGTTAGAATTACGAATATATTTTTTGGACAGGAATGTTGTTCAAGGATCAACAAAAGATAATGGGTAACACTTTATTTTGATGGTCTATTTGAGTATTAGTAGACTGTGTGCTTAATATATGTTCATATGCTCCTTCAACAGACATTTAACTGACTATAAGAAACTTTGCAAGTACATGTAAACTTACACTAACCCTAACCCCAACCTAACTGTCAACTTATAATCTAATGAGAATTAGTTGGCATGTAGGTGCAATGTAACTTAAATTCAACAAACGGACCATCAAAAGAAAGCATAAAACAGTCTTTACTTTGCAAAATCATGGCAACCAGGGAACATATCATTCCAATTCATCAGTGTTTATGACTGATCATCTGACATCACATAGGTGATACATTTTGCTAATTAAAAATTTTAAGTTTGACAAAATGTCAGATTATTGCTGTAAACAATGAACATGATATCTATCGAGAGCTTTACTCATTTGTTCTATTATTTTACTTTATTATCTGTTCCCTGATGTTACTCTAGGATTCAACTGTGGTTCTAGAGCTATACTGCTCTTTTTAAAAAGATATATAATTCTATGAGTGTTGGAAAAATTATTTTATCCATTTATAGAATTGAAAATATAAATTGTACTGCAACTTATAGCTTGCTTATTTGGCTACAAACGTCATCTTGTAAAATCCATGATGTATGTCAAATTAGGAAGTAACTATTCTTCTAAGCACAGAGCAAGACCTGTAATTCCAACCAAAAAGGTTTGCAATGTTCCAGGTGAATATATTTCTGGGAAGCATGGTTCAGGAAAAACATTATTTTTGACCATAGTTGGCTAATTTGCTTTTGGGAAATGCACCCCTAAAGAGTTTTGCTCCAAACTTAAACTTATCAAACTTTTTAGGATAACTAGAAACTATAGGCAAGTTTGTTTGTCTATAATCAAGATATTGACTTATTGCACAACACATGGACATTACCTTAATTATTTTTGCTGATGCAATATACAGCTGAAGTCAGAATTATTAGCCCCCCTGAATTATTAGTGCCCCTGTTTATTTTTTCCCCCAATTCCTGTGTAACAGAGGTAAGATCGTTTCAACACATTACTAAACAATAGTTTTAATAACTCATTTCTAAAAACTGATTTATATTATCTTTGCCTTGATGACAGTAAACAATATTTTACTAGATATTTTTCAAGACACTTTTATACAGCTTAAAGTGACATTTAAAAGCTTAACTAGGTTAATTAGGTTAACTAGGCAGGTAAGGGTAATTAGGCAAGTTATTGTATAACGATGGTTTGTTCTGTAGACTATGGAGAACAAATGAGCTTAAAGGGGCTAATAATTTAGTCCCAATAATTAAAAAAAACATTTAAAACTGCTTTTATTCTAGCCGAAATAAAACAAATAAGACTTTCTCCAGAAGAAAAAATATTATCAGACACTGTGAAAATTTCCTTGCTCTGTTAAACATAATTTGGAAAATATTAAAACAAGAAAAAACTATTTAAATGGGGGCTAATAATTTTGACTTCAACTGTATATCGCTCATACATAAATACAATTCTAGCAGCATTTTAGCTGATTGTGCAACATCTCTATCTATATTAGAGGTGTCAGTGTCAGTATGGTTTAAAAAGTATTTACTATTAATTACTTTAGTGTATTTTCATGTGACAACTGAAATAGATCTGGTGCAGATATCGCAGCTTCTGTTACTTTTTACCTTGCACTTTTTTTCGTTAACATTTATTATTATTTGTTTAGGATATGCATTTTCATATTCTGATTACAATGCCTAATTAATAAATCATTTAAATGACTATAATTAGATTAAATATTCTTAAGAATAAAATATTATGTGTTCTTTTGAAGAGTTTACTTGCATTGTGATTAGGCATGGGTCAGTATATGATTCTGACGGTATGATAACCTTGTATAAAATATCATGGTATAAAGGTCTCAAAGTGTTGTGCTCACTGCTTTAAATGTGATCGTCATTGTGATCGGCCGATACAATATACCGATTCTGATGCTTCAAGCTTTATAATGGATAAAGCACATTTTTTCTCGAAGTATGGTCCTTACCTAAGAGAATAAATTAAGGATGCAGCATATAATCCCATAAACACATATAACCATTTAGGTGTGAACATAAAATTCATAAATTATACACTGTAAACAAAGGCTGCTGCAAATCGGTATATATTACAGCTGCAATCGCTCACACTTGTAAACTCATAACCAAACACTTGAGATCGGTTCATGAGATCAGCCAGATTGGCGAGTACCGATTGAGTCAATAAATGTGATTATCGGCCAATACCGATCTCCTGCCGATCGATCAGAGCATCCTTAATGACTTCTGCTGTCTTCATTAAAGCACAGATTTCTTTACAATTTGAATATCTTTTCTGCTGGAGATACTGTTGTCTTAAAAACAAAAAAAAAATAATAAAACTTAAAAATAGAATCACATACCACATAAATCTTAGGAACAGAAAATGTTGACAGTTTTATAACCTTGCCTTTTCGAAACCGCGGTATACCTTAAAAACTGTTATCGTCCCATGCCTAATTGTGATTATATTATATTGTCAATATAGCATTATATAATGAGTGTCATAAAATGGTCTTAAAATGACAATAATATCATTTATCGCAATATATTTTGGTGCAATATATATCAAACAAAAAAAAAACAAAAACAAAAATATTATGACAGGCCTAATTAGATTTGAAACTAGATGGAATTTGAGTGGTGAAATTGAGCCTGATTTAATATAAATCTTTTTTCTGATTAGTTGTGGAGCCAGAGTGTGAGAAAAGCTCAGCAACTACATACTTCTGGTACCGGGAGACCCTGAACATCACCAGCACAATCGCAGACAGCGGGGGTCTGAACTGGAGGATGACTCTGTCACTGCTGGCTGCCTGGATAATTGTCTGCCTGGCTGTAATAAAGGGCATTCAGTCTTCTGGGAAGGTGAGGCACACTTCTCACTGCATGAAATAATGAAACGAGAATCAACCAAGATGAGAAACACACCAATTTTCAGATATAGCTCGAAGGAACAATCTGGATTATCAAGCACTTCTGAACAATTATACAACCGCTGCATGCAATTATGATTATTTTCTCAGAGCAGAACGATTGAATTATCCTTCAAGCTACTGTAATTCAAGGTGTGATAGCGCTGATGGTTTGGCAAACACAGATTATATAGAAAAATACACATTTACTAGAACAGTGTCTAGACAACAGGGACACATAGTTCTTGATTTCGGTTAATCTCATCAGGCCAGATTTACCTCTGTTTTAGGTCATACAACTAGAAAAGCCTGTAATACTGAATGTAATTTTTCTTTCTTTTATTCAGATTTTTATTAAAACATATTTGTCATCGTCATAAGTTTAAAAAAAAAAACAGATTGAAGATTTTATAAATCAACAACAATAAAATAATAAATATCTAATTGGGAAAGGTAGCTGCTTACAAAAAGTATGAATAAAAAAGCTTTTATGAATTAAACTAATTTGTAATGTGATGATTTAGATTTATTACACTATTTACTAGAAAGACTTGTTATTATATGAGTTAATACACTTGTAGATTTTGATAAATGTGTCCACAAACCATTCTAAAACATTTAAATACAAACCCAATTGTAATTGTCATGCTGTATTTGTGCAGGTGATGTATTTCAGCTCTCTGTTTCCTTACGTGGTGCTCTTCTGCTTCCTGGTGAGAGGACTGTTTCTTAAAGGAGCTGTAGACGGCATCGCTCACATGTTCACACCCAAGGTAACTGTACGCACAAAACACACTCTTCTAAACACACATGTCATATTTATGCGATTCAGATGTCTTCAGATTTATTATTTTAGTCACTAGCTAGCAAATTTCATGCAGTGCGAGCAAAGCTTTAGATGGAAAGTCAGCACTGTAAAAAAATAAAAAAATAAATTGTAATGCTTTGTCACATGGTTGAACTCCCTCTTGTGGTGTAGTTGGGGTATGTAATTAGATTTAACTTGAGGAAAAAAAAAGATTGTAATACTCAAACACATACTTGACCCAAAAACGAAAATAGCCTTTTAAGATCTTCAAGGCTTTTTCTTCAGCCCCCCCCAAAATTTGTTTTTTAAAGAGGGAAACATTCTAGGATTTTTCTCTATCTACTGCAAGTGAATGGGGCTCAGCATAAAATAGGGGTGCTAAATCCTGTTCCAGCAGATGTAAACTTCCAACAAAGTGCAACTCCTGCCCTGTTTATGACCTCTCATTCCTGTTGAGATGTCCACATCAGTTGCAAGAACTGACTTAATGTTTATAAGCAGAACAAGCAAAGACTACATGTCAAGCAGCATTTACAAAAATTCAAATTGGATGATTTTGAGTTTTCTTTTCATACAACCCTACCTATTTAAACTCAAGTACATAGACAAAGTAAACAACAAGACAAAGATTAATTAAGATGTGGTGGTGCATGCCAAAAAAGAAAAAAAAAATACTACAACAACTATTCAACTAGTCAAGCAAGAACTAAACTCTCACAGAGCAGGGTCAAATATTTGTAGTTTATGCTCTAAAAATAAAAAAATTACATTTTCACCAGAGAAGACACTTGTTTGTCAGCTAAGGGTGTGTTTTTCTTTTTTCATTTAAAGCTGCTTAGACATACAGTTGAAATCCGAATTATTAGCCCAAAAAAAATCTTCTCTCCGTTAAACAGAAATTGGGGGGGGAAATGAACAAGGGGGCTAATAATTCAGGGGCTAAAAATTCTGACCTCAACTGTATGTAACTTATGAATTATAAAGAATTCTGATTTGAATGTGAATTTTGAAACATCAATAATGGTCAATGTTGAAGCTCTATACACAGCAAAAAGTTAAATTAATCGTTTTTACAAATTTAAGTGGATTGAACATAAAACAATTATGTTTGCTTAAGAATTGTGTTGGTTCAGCTCTTATTAAATAAGTAGTTTGAACAAACAGCTAACAAATTTTTTGAGTGTTTGAGTATGCACTAGTCAAAAAAACTAACTAACAAAATCTTTTTGGTTCACCAAAAAACATTTTTATAATTTTTTAAAAATTAATTTAAATACATTTTTGAAACTACACAACTATTTTCTGGAATAAAAGAGTCTATAGACATTAAAGGTTCTTCATGAAGCCATAAACACCAACAAAAAAAATCTATATTTTTTAAGCATGTTCATCTTAGATTATCTGGGGGGGAGTAACTAACTAAGAAGTTTTCATTTTGGGGAAACTAACGCGATTATAAATATGTAAATATTTTTAGGCCTTCACTTATTGATCACCTCTCATTTACTTTAATATTTATTTTGAATTGAAATCAAATAAGGAACGGCACAGTGGTGCAGTCGCCACACTGCATGAAGGCTGGGTCAGTTGGCATTTCTGTGTGGAGTTTGCATGTTCTCCCCTTGTTTATATGGGTTTCATCCGGGTGCAAAGTCCAAAGACAAGCTTTAAAGACCTTATTCTTCAGTGCAGAAGTGCGCTCGTTTTTACAATTGTTTTTTAAATTCAGTTGTCTATGGGAGATATGGCGAGGAATAATAAATCGCAGAAAACGGTCAAACTACTTGCTCTACGAATAAGTATTTCCATGACCACAGACAAAGCAGAATCATATAATAAGAAAATATCAGTTTGCAACATCAAGCAGCAGAACGAGGAGTTTTTAACTAATATGAAGAGGAGTTTTTATCTAAAAATGACTGGAAGTGAATGAGAGCAGAAGTCTCGAGTCAAAAAGATTCAATTGGCTGTGCCCACTCATACGTGAAGAACAAGGGGAATAGGTAAATTGGGTAAGCTAAATTGTGTTTAACTGTGTTAACCAGTGATGGGTTGCAGCTGGAAGGACATCCGCAGTGTAAAACATGTGTTGGTTAAGTTGGTGGGTTATTCCACTGTGGCGACCCCTGATGAATAAAGGGAATAAGCCGAAAAGAGAATGAATGAATGAATAAAATTAAATAAACATAATAATTGATTTAATGAATGTCGTTTTAGCTGGAGATCATGCTGGAGCCGCAGGTGTGGCGTGAAGCGGCCACTCAAGTCTTCTTTGCACTTGGTCTGGGTTTTGGAGGAGTCATCGCTTTTTCCAGCTACAATAAGAGAGACAACAACTGCCATTTTGATGCCGTCCTGGTCTCCGTCATCAACTTCCTGACCTCTATACTGGCCACGCTCGTGGTGTTCGCCGTGCTGGGCTTCAAAGCCAACATCATGAACGAGAAATGTGTGGTGGAGTACGTATGACCTACTATTACACCTTTATTTCAGTTCTCTCATAAAAGGATCCATTTGTTTGTGATTGGATTACTCACATGCGCAATACTTTAAATCTAAATGTGAATGCTAGGTTTTGAGGTCATGTTTCAGCCTCATGTCTGCGTTTTCCCCCTTGTAGGAATGCTGAAAAGATTCTGGGTTACTTAAACTCAAATGTGCTGAGTCACGATCTCATCCCTCCTCATGTCAACTTCTCGCACCTGACCACGTCAGACTACGCTGAGATGTACGGCGTAATAAAAATTGTGAAGGAGGACAGTTTTGCCCAGCTGGGACTAGAGCAGTGTTTGCTGGAGGATGAGCTCAATAAGGCAGGTGTTCAGCCCATGAACTATCTGCTTTCATTCACAAGTTTCAGCGATTATTATTTAAGATGGAGAACACTTTTTTTTTCTCATCAACTCAATAGACTTGTCAAATGGTACCATTAAAAATGTGCCCTACAAGTAATTGCATGCTTAAACACAAATTTTGAAGCCGACTAAATGATAAGTCTTACACAGTCCCAGATAGTATTGTCCCTTGTGATGTATTTTTTATTTAGTGCCATGTCAGCAACCAAGGCTATCTTCATGGCAGGAATCTTTCAACAATAAATATACAATTTAAAAATTAACAAATAAAATAAAACATAAATTAAATAAGATTTTTTGTGTTAATACATGATAAAAATTCTAAAATCTTTTCTTGTTTCACTTTGTCAAAAATGTCCTTAAAAGAGTTCATTTCATAAAAAGTGCTTCTGGAATCAGTAAAAGCAGGACAGTCCAGTAAAATATGTTTTACAGTAAGATGAGTTTTGCAGCACAAACACTGAGTAGGGTTTTCACCTTGGAGCAAAAAACCATGTGTAATTATCGTATGCCCAATACGACATCTGGTAAAAACTACTTGATCAAATCGATTCTTAAAATGTCTTAAAATTCTGTGTGAAACTTCAGGTTGGATTACATGTAGTTTTTTGTTTTCTAATGCATGTATTGTCCCTTAACACAGGTATTAAAACAAACCTGGAGTGTAAACAAAGCTCAATTATTATAGGAAAATATGACAATGTACAGCAGGGAAAATAAGTATTGAACATGTCATGTATTTTCCCTTGGTATATTATATCTTAAGAAGCTGTTGATGTGGGATTAAACCAAATTTTAATTTGAAGTTTTTTTTAAACAAAAACTCAACATAAAAATAAAACTAAACATTTTTTTTTAATTAGTTCTATTTAATAACAATGAAATGACACAAGGAGAAAGTTCTGAACTACTGAAAAGTGTTTTATACTTTATACAAAAAGCTTTTTTGTAATGGCAGCTTAAAGACGACTCTCTTATGGAGAATTAAGTCACATTAATTACTCAGTATAAAAATGTTGATGATTCTGTAGGTCTTGTCTATCAAATCTGATCTTTAATTTTTATTTTCTATTGGATTCAAATGAGGTGAGCTTGATTTCTCTGTGTTTTTGATCATAGTCTTGCTAAAATGTCTACTCTGGTTTTATCTTTATTCTACTGATAATGTAGATGTTGGACTGAAACTGCTAATATTAATCTTCAATGACTTTTTTCATGATGTAATTTTACATTTATTTGGGAAATTTTATCAGAATTTTTATATTTAGCCATATTATATATTTTCCATTGAGTTTTAGTTATAGTTTAGTCATTGTTTCACTTTTTTATTTTAGTACTCGTGTTTAGATAATAAAATTATAAATGACCAACATTCAGTTTATCTGAGCCCTCATGGTGCATTGGATGCAATGGCAGTTTCATTTATGAAAGCAGCTTATACATATTAAACTCATTACAATATATTCTAGATCAGAAAATAAAATTAAAATACAATTTTTAATACAGTAGTCAACTCTTGAAGTGGATCACGTTTTTAAAATTTGTCCTAAGAAAATAATGGGTGTCGTTGAATTTTTTGAGCACAATTTTTATTAAAGGTTATGAACCACTTCAAATGTTGACTACTGTATATTGCAAGAATAAAATATAAGCAATCATTTTTATTTCATTTTATTAAGATTTGGAGTTATTGCTATTTATTTTTGTTTAATAGATGTTAGTTGTTTCTATTTTCCAAAACAAAAACACTTTTTTCATGACAGTTTTTTTATCTTTTCTTTCTCCTGTCAGGCTGTTCAAGGCACTGGTTTGGCTTTTATTGCCTTCACAGAGGCCATGACCCATTTCCCAGCTTCTCCTTTCTGGTCCGTCATGTTTTTCTTCATGTTGATTAACCTGGGTTTGGGCAGCATGATTGGCACCATGACTGGCATCACCACTCCCATTCTGGATACCTTCAAAATTCGCAAAGAGTACCTTACAGGTTAGAGTCCATCATTTATGCCCCTCTAAATATTGTTCTTAGTCATATTGTTCCAAGAGACATTATATCTGACCACTTTTAAAACCCACAAAGTAACGATCATGTGTGTACCTATTTAGTGGGCTGCTGTATTGTGGCCTTTCTGTGCGGCCTTCTGTTTGTCCAGCGTTCAGGGAACTACTTTGTCACCATGTTCGATGACTATTCTGCTGGTTTACCCCTCACTATTGTGGTGATCCTGGAGAATGTATCTGTGGCCTGGATCTATGGCACCAAGAGGTGAGCAGATGCACTGTTTACTGCTTATAAAGATCTTCAAAGTGCGCCTTGAAATAGGACTGCATCTCTGAAATCAGATCTCATCATCATCTATTCTTCTTTTTTCCAAATATAGTCTCAGCAATTCAGTTTGTTTGTTTTTTTGCCATGTGCCTGATATCGAACTATAATGCTGGTTGTTTTTTTGGCGTCCATCAGGTTCATGCAGGATCTGGAGGACATGCTGGGCTTTAGACCATACAGTGTTTACTTTTACTTGTGGAAGTATGTGTCTCCAGTGTGTCTGATCATACTGATTTCTGCCAGTGTTGTTGAGATGGCCATCAGCCCTCTTGGATACAATGCATGGGTGCAAGACCTGGTTAGTAATTCAACAGTCTGCTTTTTTGTCCCAATTCTATTCCTGTTTACAAATGATACCATGGTATTAACCTTATTCAGCAATGTGGAAGTGCTTTCATTTTTCTGATTCAGCTGCCTATTTGAAAAATGACTAGGAAAAAAAAACGGCAGAAAACAGTGAAACTTACTTGCTCTACAAACATGACTATACAAAAAGCAGATTAATATAATAAGAAAATGTCTGTTTGCAAGATCAAGAATCCAAAACGAGCAGTTTTTAATGTCTAAAAATCAAAGGGACGGGAAGTCTCGAGCCAAAGAGATTTTAATAGCTGCAGCCACTCTTATGTAAATAAATAAGATTAATATATGTAAAAAAAAATAATAAATTGGGCAGTAATATAATAGGGATGAAACCTGATAATGTTATTTTATTGCAGTATCTGGTGGTGCAACCAATTATTAATAAGTAAATATTATTTCATTAACAATATTACAGTTCATGTGAATATTTTGTTGCTTCAACCACTACTGAAATTGTCTGAAGAAAAAATAGATATAAAGAATAATATTACTATAAATATATACTGAATAGACATCCATTGTTTAGTACTGGGATTTTGTTCCTTATTTTACATGTTTCTTAGTTCTTTATATTTCATACTTATCTTGCGTTGTTATATATTGTTGTTATATACTTCAATATATACATATATATATATATATATATATATATATATATATATATACACACACACATACACACACACACACACACACACACACACACACACACATATATATATATATATATATATATATATATACATATATATGTATGTATATATACATACATACATAAATACATATACATATGCACACACACACACACACACACACACACACACACACACACACACACACACACAAGTTCAATACTTTATTTTTATTTCAAAACTACACAGTATTTGGTAGTTTGTATTAATTAGTTTATGGTACTGATCTTTTTTTCTCTTACTGTTAATGTACAGTTATATTAAGGTGATGTTAAACATGTTCATAATTAGTAATTTACACTGTGGTTCAAAGGTTTATGCTTGGAAAGTAGGGCTGGGTGATTTGGCCTAAAATCAAAATCTCAATTAATTGAAGATTTCAACTCGATTAAAATTAATGAAAAATGATTTTTTTTTTCCCCCTTATAGTTCCCTGACAGTTTTTGTACAGTAAATATGCTCATATTACACATGATAGATTTCTGAATGCATTACTTGATTTTAACTAGTTGAAGGAAACACACACTACCTACTTTCTATGACTATTTATTGAAGTTGAACAACTAAAATTAAAACACACATTGCCTACTTTTTCAGTCACTTTTGTTCTTATAAAAAAGTGAAAATAAATAACTTGCACTTCGATTTTGAAAGCAAAATAAATTATTCTCAATGTTTTTCATTAAAAGTAAAAAACAAGCAGTATCTCTTCTAAATAAAACAACTCTTGTATATACTGTAACTAATATTTTAAACAATGCATTTCCTGCATTTTTTGTAAACAAATATTTTAATGTAAATAACAATTTTGATGTAATAAAAAATATGCCTTATCACTGGCGCAGCGTCCAATCATCATCAATGTAGTGCAAAGTAAGGCTCTAAAATGAGCCCATCTTCCAACTTGACCAGATATCAGAAGTGGCTGCAAAGTGGCCACAGAGGCATAAATCAGCCTCTGCTTTTAACATAGTGGAATCACGTGACTCCACACACGGTAGGGAAAGTAACTGAAAAAAATCGTAGTGAAAAAATTTGATTGATTATAAATTATGAATGTCGATTTTGACTACTTTTTAATTAATCACCCAGCCCTATCGAGAGGCTGTGGTTATTTGAATTAAAATACAGTGAAAGAGCACTTTTGATGGAAAAGAAACACTAAAATGGCACCACAAATAACCTTTTTCTAAATATATTTTTAATATCATTTATTCCAGTGATTGTGAAGCTGAATATTCAGTATCACTATACATACAGAATCTGTATCGTACAGAAATGATTCAATTATTCTTATTATAAATTAAATTGTGAAAACATGTTTTTAGGATTCTTTGATGAATACAAAGTTTGAAAGAACATATTTAAAAAAAAACTAATATTTTGCATAATTTTAAATTACTCCTACTTATAATCAATTTAACAGTTTTATTTCCTGTAAAATTATATTTCTAACTTTAAAGATTTGAATGTCATCACTATGAAAATATTATTGAAAGACTTTCCATTTCACCATTCCTTTCTGTCCTTCTCTCTATAAACAGGCTATGGAGCGCTTTCAGAGTTACCCTCCTTGGGCAATAGTCATGTGCTTTGCTCTGATCATTGTGGCCATGCTTCCTCTCCCACTGGTCTTTATTGCCCGCCACTTCAACTGGCTCCCAGATGGCTCCAACAAGCTGTCCGTCTCCTACCGCAAGAGCCTGGCAAAAGAGGCTTCCACCCTGGAAGACGAGACGCGGTTCATCCTCGGCAAGAACCCGAGTGAAGCCCCCTCTCCCATGCCAAGCCACCGGGCGTATCTGGGCCCTGGCAGCACCTCTCCGGTGGAGCTCATCACAAACTCCACCTCCATCAGCGGCTACGGCAGCGGCTACCAGACCAACCCCGCTCCTCCCAAATCTGAGTCATGATCCTTTAAACCACCAACCAGAGACTGAGACGGAAAGACGAGAAGGTCCTAGTGTTGCTCACACCTTAACCCAAAGACAAGAGAAGACACTGAGATCCTGCCGTATTCCCTGACTGGACAGCTTCCAATGGGCCCAATAATTCATACGGACTACAGATGCTGGTCTGAAGGTGAAAAAAAAAAAAAAAAAAAAAAAAAGAGTCTGGAGCTTTCAGATCAGGGTTTAAGGTGACGTATTTGGCAAGTTATTTATGCGTATAGATTTAAAAAAAATGTAAACACTAAGAAAGTCATGATAACATTCAAGCGAATGTTACCGGTCAGTCGCTCAGGTTAAGGTGTTACCAATGCTGCTGAACTCCAGACATCTTACAAATTGTGCAGGATAAAAGAGGCCATGCAAGGAATTCCATTCAAACCCACCTTTACAGTTCATAAAGGGAGACGGCTAGTTATAATGAGCCTACTAGAGGATACAATGCAAGCATCACTGTTAAATACAGACCACGTGACAGTAGAGAGAGAACTGATAGCTTGATTTTGGTTACAGACTGAAGTACATGTTCAAAGTGTTTCTTGGTTTATAGACTTTGCACATCAACGGTCTGTCACGTCCACATCTCACCACAGGAGGGCGATGTACATGTATTCATAAACCACACACGTACTGTAGTCTCAGTGCAGTATATCAAGTATATACAGTATCAGTGTCAGGCTGTTGTTGAATTTATGGATCATTTTTGGAAGGTTTTATCTAGATGTTTTTATTTTTGTAATCTACTAAAATGTCACTGCCTGACAAAAGGTGAAACAGCACAAGAAAAAAACTACGAGTTTAGGATGCAATAAGGGTTATTGTTTGAGCAGGGAAAACTCCACCAGGCACAATAACTTAATAAATACCACACGAAATAAACATTTAAAAATATTAGTTAATTTCCATTTCTGCACTGGCAATAATAGTGATGAAATGAGTGGCATTAGCTGCTATTATAAGCTTGTTATTGCACCCCAGATCTTGTGCGAGACTACAGTAGCATATATGATAAAATTACATACAATTATTTTAAGAAAAACATAAAGATTGCAAACAGGGAATCATATTTATAAACTTAAAGCCACAAAACATTTAAACAACTATTAGGTGGTGTTTGCTTGTGATTTACAATATAAAAGCCAATGATTATTTTGATATAGAGCACAATAGAAGCATTTGACCCTTGTTCAACACTGCTTGCTTTCAAACTCGCTGTAAAATTACAGACACAGATAAGATATCAATGAAAATTGAATGTATAAAGAATATATAAAGTGGTAATCTGTGTGAATTTCACTGAGGTATTGTAAGGATTTGCTGAAAAAACACATTTCGACCACTTATATAGCATACATATGGCCTCATAATTTTAAACACTACTGTTCAAAAGTTTGGAGTCACTTTTTAAAAAAGAAACAAATACTTTATTCTGCATGTATCCATTCAGTTGATCAAAAGTAAAGGTATGAAAATAAAGCACACCTGGTTTAATTAAATTACAAGCAATATCACACGAGTAGCATTGTGATATTACTGTACTGTATATTAGCACTGCTACTTGTGTGATATTGCGTTTATAAAACAGTTCGACAGCATAATTGTGTTAAAAAAGAAAATCAAATACGGAGAGTCTCAAAAACTCTTTTGTGGGAGAAACTACTTTCTTCCGCCATTCATTCACATCTGCAGCTGACGTTAGAACAGCAGAAACCGTTGCTAATTCACCAACGTCACTTTGGTGTTTAAACTAGTATTTGAATGATTCTCTAACGTAATGTCTAAAGTGATGACAAAACAAGTGATTTTGCTCACATTTTAGGTTTATAAAACTACTGCATGAAACGGCATGAAAAAACGGCATGAAGTGCCATCAGTCTAAAAAGGTTTCCCAGTATTTCTCTGTAGCAATCAGAATATCACAATAATTAACCTACAGTAGAAAAAGCCAAAGCAAAGCACACACCACCAGTTTCTGTGGTATAAATACAGCGCCACAACATACAAAAGAGAATCAGAATGTCTATTACACAATTTATAATGATTTGTTCAGCTGTAGTTTGAAACTTGCGCTGAGAAAATGCTGTTTTTCTCCTCTGAGGACTTATTATGCAGTCTCTGCCGCCATCTTGTGGCAGTACATCAACCGTCACTTTCTTTGGTTTGCTCAGACAGGCTGATGGCGGCCGATGCACTGAATCTAATGCTCCTAAATTATAAATATTTTAAAATAGTCACTATGCTTATAAATAAACTGCATAGTTGCAATCTAAATAACTACATTCTCGGCAAAAAGCCTCAAAAGTACATTATGTTGTCCAACAGCACCAATATTTGTCAAACTGTAGAGTGTTCTCAGCTTGTCGCTGTATGTGGGCGGAGTAATACACAAAGGTGACGGGTGAAGAGGCTATACGAGTGCTGTTATTTGCAGAAAAATCGCACAGCTATCTGCCAATCAGATTCATGAGCCAGACAGAACTGTTGTAAATACACACACACACACACACACACACACACACACTTATTTTGAAATATAGTAGTTTTACTGTTTTCTTGTCAAATGTATAAAACAATTTATTGCCAAAAATGACCCAAACTTTTTAACAGTAGCATGTTTTTTTTTTCTTCTGCCAAATGAAATGTCATGATATTTGTGCATTCTCTCTAAAAAGCTGCAATACATATAAAAGAAATGGAGTATAAAAAGTTAAATCGTAAAATTAGTTTAAAAATAGAACGAAAAACAACCTTGTATGGAAAAAGCAGATGCATGTACTTATAAATTACTATGTTGAGCTGGAAGACAAGGACCATTTTCTTTGAGGAACCAAAGTATAGTCTTGGTTTGTGTAATGTGTAGTCCCTTTATGTGTACTGTCGAGTGAATACTATGAAGACTGCCTGACGTGATTGAGATCTGCTCACTGCCCAATAATGTGCAATCTTAAACGTGATTTATCTTTTATTCTGTTTTATTTGCTCTTAACAGACACTCTGAACCTAATGAAAGAGGCTCGCTTACAGTATTTATTCGAGTAAGAATAGATTCAGGGAGTAGAAGAGGGCTGGAGAGCAGAGGAAAGTGTGGAACAAGAGTTGTGGGTCTTATTGAGTGCAACGGCAATGCTTTTGATCATCCAGCTGCTTGTAGCTTTTGCATCCATCACAAAGACTGCTGAGGTAAAAATAGATACGGACTAGGCTGGTTACCCAGGGGAACCTGTGTCAGAAACAGCACGGCTGCATGTTAATGAATTCTCCGTTTGTGAGTGTGTGTGAGTGTGTGTTGGGAGGAGACTTCGAAATGTTCCTATAAGGGCCTTGTAGTATCCTTAGCAACCGCTGCATTTTACAACAAGGGGAAAATAATTTAAAGGGACCATTCACATTTAATCTAACATTCTGCTGCATTTAAATGCAACCAAATACTCCATTAAATGACGTATGAACAAGATGCCTCGTTTTGTTCAGGGTGTAGGGCATTATTATTGCTACACTGAAAATAAATGATTCAAAGATGATTCCTTGGATGTTTAAGTTAAGTGGTTGTAAACAATTTGTTTGTTTAAATTTAGCCCAAAAAAATTAAGTTGAACATTACCAAATTTAATTTGTTTAAACTCAACACACAAAATGTTTGCAACTATAATTTTTTCCCAGTGTAGATAGCTACATAGGCAGCACTGCACAAAGCTTTATATAGCCTACCTGTCATTTGCTGGAACAAATATTAAAGGCCTAGTTCATCCAAAAATGAATATTCTGACACTGACATTTACTCACCCTTCACTTGTGCAAAACCTATTTGTGTTTTTCCTTCTTCTGTTGAACACAAAAGAAGATGTTTTGAAGTAGCTGGCATTCCTTGACTTCCATAGGTAACTTTTGTCGGTGGATGACAGCAACCAGCATTCTTCAAAATATCTCTTATTGTGTTCAACAGAAAAATTCAAAAAGGGTGATAACCACCTGAGGGAGAATAAATGATGAGGTACTTTATTTATTTTTGGGTGAACTATTCCTTTAAGAAGGAGGAGTATTCTCCAGAAGCTTCAGAAACATTGGAAAAGTCTGTATTCATGTCAAGCGCGCATATCAAAGGATCAAATTCAATTTGAAAACTTAAAACACTATGTTTGGATTCATCAATCAGGATGAATTTATACCAACCGAAACAAAAAAATGTTCATGTACACATAGCCACTCATGTCACTCCACACCGCTATGACTCTATTGCTTCTATGGGACATAAAATATGAATTCATTTAGGAATATACTGGGTGCTGTTTTCTGTCCATTGAAAATGAGGATTGGAACTGTAAGCTTAAAAGTAGACCAAAAATTATCAGAAAAGCAGTGCAAGTTCCTTTAATATTCTTGAAAGAACAGACATACGTTTGAGAGAAGCCAATAGTAATGCTTGTGTGATGTTTCGGAACTTGATGACCATTTCCATTCACATTCATTGTTAAAACTAATGTCTTAAACACATTTCCTTATGTGTTAATATTCGAAATTAAGTTACAATTGGTTAATGATTTTAAAGTAACCCAAAGGTAACTGTGTGCTGCCATTCAAGACCTAGGAGACATTTTTAAAGCCAGGCTAAACTAATGTGATGTGCATTGAGTCTGCCTTCATCACAGTCAGATGAGAATGTCAAAAGAGCACATTTACTCGCGTCAGCACAAATGCACCGTTTTGTTTGTTGTAGTTGGGTAGTTGTCCAACGTGTGGTAAAAGTACAATAATTTAAGTGTTGCTCCTTGCAATAGCACAAGATTGTCCACAAGATGTCGACGTTTGCTGTTGATTAGTGTGTTGAAGGTGTGTCTCTGTCTCTGAGTTGAACATGCTCTCTCTTTCTCTCACACACACACACCCCTCCTCTGAGCACAGCTGGTGCCTCTCATTATGGCGTACACTCTGATGATTAATGTGAAACATATATTGTTTGTTTTGTTGTTTGCTTGTGGCACTTTTGTTTTTGTGCACTTTACCTTCTCTCCGCAAGGGGCCCCAGAGCTGCACCTCAAGCACAATCACTAGGAGTTTTTATTTTTAAATAAGCCATTTAAAGTTATATCTGTTTTTAGTTAAAATAATCTAAAAGCTATATTTAAATGTGAGCAAAACAAACAAACTAAAAATCTTTTGGCTTTCACAAATTATGAACAATGAGACACGTAGAAAAGAGAAGACAGCATGGCTACCCAATTAAAAATTCCACTGTGGCAGCAGGAATATTAAATTCAACATCAGAGATCTCGTTTCTGACCCCTAGGATGTCCGTAATGGTAGTGCAGGCCAATTATTTCACAAAACTAATTTTGTGTAAATACATGGATACACAAAGCACAAATCCAATATAAAGTTAACTTTAAAGCTAAGAAGCTTAATTATTTTTTTATCTTTTTAAATGTACATATATTAAAAAAAATAAATGAATTGACATTTTATGACTGTACATTAATTCAGATGACAATTAAATACAAAAACAGGCCATGTTAAGTATTTTACTTTGGCAATCAATCTCAAAAAAGAAATGGCTCTAGCTGAATTGCTGTAAAGTTTTACATCAATGTTTTCCTTAACAATATCATAAAAACGTCAACAATATGTAATGTATTTTTTATTTAATGCCATGTCAGCAACTATGGCTATTTTCATGGCAAGAACATTTCAATAATAAATATACAATTAAAAAAAATCAACAAGCAAACGAATACAAGATTAAATAAGATTTTTAGCATTAAAAAATTCTAAAAATTCTACAACTTGGTGTCATTTTGCTAAAAATGTCCTTAAGAGAGTTCAATTCATAAAAAGCCTTCTGGAATCATTAAAAGCAGGGCAGTCCAGTACAATGTGTTTTACTGTAAGCAGAACTGTACAAACATTGGGTAGGATCTTCACCTTTGAGCAAAAAACCATGGGTTATTCTTGTATGTACAATACAAGAAAAAAAATATGTACAATTATGTACAATCTGTTAAAAATCCCTTGATCAAATCTAGCCTTAAAATGTCTTAAAATTCTGCTTTCAACAATATATCTACAATAAAATATACAGTAAATTAATTAACAGAGAAAAAAGCACAAAAATAACCTCTTGTAGGGCTATCACTTAAAACATTTTAGGGCATACATTCTTCAGTTCAGTTTATGTTTAATGCCTCATTCACACTCGCTCTGCGTGGCTAACTGCTGTAAATGCAGGTCTGTGTAGGTTCACAGAATGGGAAATACAACCAGCCTCTGAGCGAGCTGGGAGGATCACGTGAGCTCTATTGGTGCCCCTTATTGGCTGTTGCTCAAGAAAGTCGCTCACTCTCTATTGAAATGAACAGTCACTTGTCACTTTGCCGCTGCGAGTCACTCGTAGTGTGAATGAGGCTTAACACAACAATTTAAATAAAATTACTATTCTTATTTTAGTTTACAGGAATCGTTTTGACGACGTTATCTACAAAGGTATAACTTAAGTTTTTTTTTTAACATACCCTAAAACTTTTATCAGATGCATTAGCACAAAGCCAAGCACAACGTTCAGTCGTAGATTAACATAGCATTATCTGAACATGCATTAACAAACATAATACAAGCATTAAAATGCTATGACTTTTAGACTGGGCGGTAATACTCATTAAGTCACTTTACACTACTCTAATACGATAAGCACATGCCTCTCTGTTTGTGGCAGTAATAGATCACAGTTGTACATCCTGCTGTGATGACATGCAGCAGTAACTCATCAATAGATAATTACAAATGCTTCACTACAATCTTTATAGCTATAGCTCAGACTGAAGCGGAGGTTAATCCGCTAAAAGTGTCGAAGCAGACAATCTGGAACCATGTGGCACATCTTTTTAAAGCACTAGCAACTGTACTTTTACTTTGCCCTGAAAACTGCAGCTCTGAGACCTCTTCAAATGTTGATTTTAGCATAAACGTTGAGCCATATTTTAGTCGATTGCAACTATTGAAATGTACAACAAGCATCTCTTCCTTTTTCTAAGAGGTGCCGGAGGCCATAATGTTTGTGAGCAAAATGCTATAACTGTATATTTATGTACAATGTGATTGGGAATATTATATCTGTAAATATCGATGTACATTTTGTTAAACAGGTGGTAAGAAATTTATGAAAGGCAAACAGGTGAATTCTTGTAACACTGATGTGTATGATATTGTTGTACAGTTAAAGCGTAGAATATTGAACTATTTTGTACATTGTGTAATAGTGTACGTGTTGTGTATGGGGGTAGTGTCTGTTGTAACAAGTGTGTGTGTGCGTGTGTATGTAAAAAAAAGCTGTTTTATTTTTGCTATTTTGATGTTGTGAGTCCCTGACCTCCTCCGATTCACCTCCAGCTGTGAGTTTTGGTTCCTCTGTGAACACGGCTCACTTATTTGTGTGTTCACGCCGCAAAGATTGTTGATTAGCGCACTGAACTGAAGTTTTCTTTCACGCTTTTAATGTAAACGTCGGTTTCAATTTGATGTAAACGTCAGCTTACCATACAGACCGCACCTTCTGTACGCTCCTCTGGCCTTAGTATCTGCAATATTATTGTTTGCTGCTTCTGAGTTTCGTCTAAAGTCAAAACGTTCACTTTTCATGTTTGATTTGCCTATATTCAGCGCAATCATTTTTAGTAGTGTTAACTGACTGTAACGCACACACTTAGCTGGGACATTTCCACTCTTTGTGTCTCTATTGTATACGAGCACCGAGGAGGAAAAGTCAAAAATAGAGTACTTTGCACTCTGGAAGTGCTATTTTAATCATTAGAAATATACTTGATGTGAATGTAAATGTATTTTTAACCCCCCAAAGTACTGTAACGATCATCTGCAAGTAATTTAGTAAGAAGGACACTGATGAAACGTGGACTATTACTACCCCCCCTACTACACTTGTGTGCTGTACTAGTCTTAGATTTATAAGCAATATTTCTGCAGGCTTTTCGTTTGAACGCTGGTCAGACAGTCCGTGAGGCCACAGGAACCGCTGTTACTCTGAGAGTAGTGGCGCCGGAGGGCTTCACTGCTCAAGAAGAGCAATGCTCTTGAAACTTTAGTCAAACCCTATTCTGTTGGGTGATAGCACATTCAGATCACTAGCCACAGTATGCTGTTAGCTATACATGGACTATCTTAATGTCTCTTAGTCAATGTCATTGATATTGTACAGTATTTCCAATTCACTTGGGAAATCGCAAAGTTATGAATATTGAATATGGACCATCACAAAGCTGAACAATAAAATGTTGGTTCTCACGCTCATATGTGTGTCTGATTTGTTCTTTGACTTAAATTACCTACATTTAAAATGATTATGAGAGGGTAGAACATGCCTGAGCCAACCTGACTTCACCAAGTAGGACATGTTTCTGAATTAACATCTATGTTGAACCTGGAACAACATTCCAATTAGCCAATTATTATTTAAGGAATTAAGGGATACATTTATGGTTTATGTTAAGGTTAGGTTTACAGTTTTATGCACTTCTACACGATTGTTATCCAACTATTATTCCCCTCTGATTTTGAGAATAATTTATAGTTATAGTTGGGTTTAGGAGTAGGGAATAGGTATGGATAATATTTTTGAACAAAAATGATGTTCCAGGATCAACATAGATGTCAATCCAGGATTGTATCATACTTGGCAAAATCATGACATGTGTGTTGAACAGTGGCCAGATCCACTCACAGACTGAGAAGGTTTCTACCACAATTTGGAGAAGCAATAAAGAAAGAGCCTTTCAAATATAATTTAAGAATGAAACTGATACACTGACAATATGAACAGTACATGAAAGCTGAAAACACAAACTAAATTAGTTTACACACTAAAATATCATAGTGTTGGAGTGCTCAAACCACACAGCTCAACTGTTTTACTTAAAAGAAAAAGGTTTGAGCTTTAGGGGGACATTGTCTTTTCTTTTTTTAAAGGATTTTTATACAAAGATACTACATGTATACTTAATGTTACTAGAGATTTCTATTTAAAATAAATATTCCCTTTCTAACCTTAAAGTCAAAGAAACTTTAAAGAGAAAGATGTTTTGAGGCAAATCTGCAATTATAAATGTTTAAAAGCTGCTGTTAGTACATAAAAAACAAATATGTAATATTATTTTTAAAATTACACTATTAAAATATTTTTCTTGATGTTAGTGTACGCAGTTTATATATTTTTAACAATACATAATTATAAGTAGTAGCTAATATGAGTTAAACAATACATAATTTGTTAAACAAAACACAAATTCACTAGATGAACAGGCATTTTAAAGAAATTAATCGAGTGATGGTATAATGCAGGGGTGTCCAAACTCGGTCCTGGGGGGCTGGTGTCCCGGAGAGTTTAGCTCCAACCCTAATCAAACATATCTGAAGCAGCTAATCAAGCTCTAATTAGATATACTGGAAACTTCCAGCAGGTGTGTTGAAGCTAAATTCAGCAGGACACTGGCCCTACAGGACCAAGTTTAGACACCATTGGTATAATGCATAATTTTATTTGACAAAAATGACTATATACTGCATTTCCAGAAGAGGTCCAAACAATATTTAATTAAAAATGTCAATTTTGGCAGCAGTAGTATTTTAGTCATGATTCCACTTATTTACTTACTGTACTTACAAACTTACTAACTGAATAATGTCAATTTTGGCAACAGTAGTATTTTAGTCATGATTCCACCTACTTATTTACTGTACTAGCAACCTTACTAACTGAATAATGTCAATTTTGGCAGCAGTAGTATTTTAGTCACGATTACAAAAAGCATCCATGACATTAAAGATCAGGAATACTCAAACAGCAGACAGTCCAAATGAACCACAAGACATACTGACAGAGGCAGCACCATCAATCTCACTATTTCTATTATTTACAATAAGCACCATTTAAAAAAAATGCAGAAGTACTAGCCAGGATCTGGAATTGGCTGATCTATGATGCATGATCTAACAGGGTTCCTACTCTAAACCAAATGTGAAATTCCCTGACTTTCACTCACAAAAAGAGCAGAATTTCCATGACCCATAATGATTGAATATTTGTTATTTACAATATATAATATTAGTTGTGTCAATCACAAAAATTTGAAATTGTAACATGGTTTTTCTAGTGCTATTTTTTGGGAGAGATTTTAACCGATTTGTTAATAATTACAGAGACCAATGCCTCTTGAGGTTAGGATTAAATTGGAACTGTTTAAATTCATATATATTTTCACAGCAGAACAACAAAGACATGCCAGAAATAATGTTGTTATTTGATTAAAGTTCACCACTGAAATTATCAGAAAAAAATCCTTGATATTCTGTGACTAGGACAAGAAAATAGATAAACAAATTTCCTGACTTTTAGTGTCTTGAACAGACCTTTTAAATTCTATGATATTCCAGAAAATCCCTGACCTGTGGGAACCCTAGAGTTCTAGAGTTACAATAACTGTCTTATCATTAGATCCATTAAGAAGCATCTATTATCAACTGCTAATGTTTTTTCACATAAGAATTAAATGTGCAAATGTTACGATGAGACTGGAACACAAAAGCATCTCGTACTGAAAGCTCAGACCACATCCTGCCCCTTAAGTGAATCTCCGTCCAGCTGAGCGTGTGAAGCCTAAAGTCCTTCCCCTAGCAGGAAGTCATGCGGCTGTTGAATTGGAATTGACAGGTCATCGGATACGTTGAAAGAAGCAGACCATCCTGTGGCTCGAACAGCTGACTAGAAACAATTAATCCCTACAAACCAATTAGGTGAAAGCTCTCACATCCCTCTAAGGTTTTTTTAGCAAAGACCATGTGGAAAGATTGCCAAGCATCATTCAAACAAAAAAATATATAAACAGCATTTTTAAAATATAGGAGTTGTCCAATGTTTTGCTTGCCTTAATATACTGTTCTTTGTAGGACTAGTATTATATAGTTCAGTGGTTCTCAAACCTTTTACATCAAGTACCACCTCAGAAAAAATTGTCTTTCCAAGTACCACCACAATGAGCAGTATTGAAATACAGTAGCGTAGTATTGAAATATAGCAGCTACAACTCTGCAAAGTAAAAAAAAAACATGGCAGATTACCTCAGAAATATAGGCTATATGGCATATTATATACATCATTTTTGATCAATTTTAAAATGTGTATAGCATATACATGACATATTTCATTCCTCCGCGTACCACTAGAAGGAAGCCTGCGTACCACTAGTGGTACACGTACCACAGTTTGAGAACCACTGATATAGTTCTTAAAAGAAGTCAGGTCAGTTGAATGGTTGTAGCCATAAATATGTACAGTACTGTGCACAACTCTTAGGCCACTTGACAGGAACTTTACAGTACACAGTTCATGGATCAGTTCATTCTTCCTCCATTTTACAAGTGTGAGTAAGTGCGATTAAAATGGTTGCCTCCTTGTTTTCTCTAGCTTGCAAATTATGTACTTGATTGTGTTTTGTTACTTGTAACCACTTGTACTGTATCTGGTTAACTCTTTATATTCTCATATCGCATCTAAAGCCACGTTAAAAACGCAACATGTGCCACTATCTTTATAGATTTAAACGCGTTTGTGAGCTCGCTCCACTGTTGTTGCTATGGCCACCGTCAACTGTTCCAACACACGTGTGGCAGTCAAGTTTCAAAATAGTTCAGCTTTTGCCACTGTGTCGATTAATTCTGAATGAGTGTCACGGTTTAGAATAGAACAATATGCTGGTGTTAACCTGCGTTGCTTTAATGCACTCTTGCATTAGGCTCACACATATACTCTGCACTCTGACTACTTCAACAATGTTGATAAACCGCGGAGGCCGTTTCTCTCTGTCTCATGTTGAACGCAGTCAACTGATTGCAACAGACTGGGTCATCGTAACAAACAGCACTGATTAGCATCGCGCTAAAGGAGGGGTTTGGGAACAAATGAATCACTAACCAAATCATATGGGAGTCATTGGGATAATTAGGTAAGAAATAAATGCATATTATAAGAAAATGAAAGTGTTTTTGGCCTTGCATGCATATCAGCCTGTTGCTGGAGACACCCAAAACCAAAATATCACCTTTTTTAATGCATAATAGGGGCTCTTTAAAAGACTGTAGCTTTGCAGGTAGACTTTGTAAAGTAGAAAATTCCAAAACATAGAAATAACTATATAAATAGATATAAATAGAATAGAATTTATTCATATAAATAGAATAAATTTTGGAGTGAAAAAACTAGCGGTGTATGATTTTTTGTACATCCATTTAAAACCCTTAAAGTTCAGAAAACTCAAAAGTACAGAATGGTGCAGGAATAATATAAAAAATAATGCATAAATTATAATAATTTATATATTATATGTTTTATAATATGTTTTTTTCTTCTTCAGTAAATTAGGGTGGATACAACTATTCAATCTACATCCTACTTTAGACACCTTAATTTTGTATTTCATAAAGTGGACGTTTCTAGACAGTTGTGGAAAAGAACTATTTCTCCTTCCTTTGTCTTACTTTATCACTTTTTATTTGTCTTTGTGTACGCATTACAGTACTTTGAGCCACTGGGAATACATTTTCCTACTGTAGGAGATAGATTTCCCCAAACACCCTTTAGAGCAGCACAATTTAGCCATGTAACTGTTGCATGACACTTGGTTTTAGCACATATTTCAGTATCTTAACACTGGCATAAAATGGGCAGTGTGTGACTACAGTAACTGGGTAGCAAAACCACCACCGCTGCACTCTTTAAAATCCATATTAAATTATAAATCACTGATAATTAGGTGAAAAAAATACCAGTTCATCAAATCTGGTGAAAATATTTTTCTATTTAATTTTTTTTTATTAAATGTAACTGATTAGTCTTAGTTTTAGCATGTATTTTAGTATTTCAACGCTGCCATTAGGCTGTGGGAGTGTGAGAGAGTGGGTAACACTAGCACTATCACCAGCTGAGCCTCTGATTGTGGCTTCTGTTCTGTCAAAGCTGACTGTCTTCAAGAAGGTCACACTCATAAAAATAAAGGTTCCACAGAAGTTTTAAGGCCAGAAAAGGAACCAAAAACTCTCAAAACTTTCCATCTGACTGATTTCATACACTGAAAAAAATGATTTCATGTATTTAATACATTTATTTTAAGTCAAGTGGTTTTATTTTGGTGGAATTAAAATAAACAAATTAAGTTGAACATTACTTAATTTAATTTGTTTGCTTAATTCATACCATATAAATAGTCTTAAACAATTTTGCAAAAATTCATTTTTTAATTGTCTAAAGCTCTATAAACACATTTGTGCACCCCAAAAACAACTTTGTTCTTTTGTTTTATAATTAGAGTTAACATTTATTCTAGGCAATATGAGGTTTGTGTGTTGCTCTGCTAGCTGGTTTATACTTCTGTGCCGAGTAATCAGCGTGACCCATGGCGCATGCCTTGCGCGTTGCAGTGCATTTATTCTTCTGCGCACGGTTTCTGTTGCTCTGCAATAACACTTCCAAAAGACTAGTTGGCAGTGAAGTGTTTATGCTCCTCTGTGTCGAGTTTCTTTGCTGGTGTTTTGTTTTTTCTGAATGCTACCTTAATGTACAAGTGGCTCAAAATTGCGTCGTTGCGACGTGTAGTTACATTTTTTGAGAGATGAGCGTCAGCATCGGCAACGGCCACGGTGAGGGCTATGCGTCCATGCGTAGGCTTCACCGTAGCAAACCCGTGCGCTTGACACAGAAGTATAAATGAGCCTTAACTCTAATGACATATTGCTGGTAGTAAACTTGCACTCTGACCTGATGCAAGAGAGAAGATGTAGGCAAACAGAATCACAGTTTTTCAGCACTCAACAATGTTCTTGGAGCATTCCTAGGATTACAGTAGAATTGTTGCAGTGAGATTTTCTTTTTTGGGGGATTTTTGAACATCTGGAGTTTGACAGTTACCGTCTATAAAGGATGAGAGAGTTCTTGGATTTCATCTAAAATATCTTAATTTGAAAGATGCGTAATTAATTTGTGGGTAAAATATCCCTTTAAAGGCTCTGACATGCCCAAGACCTGTCAAAAAGTTGTCAGATCTTTGCTTGGCTTAAAATTTGTTGTTCTTTGTAGGACTAGTATTTCATTAGTTAAAATAAATACTATATCAGTTTTAAAATAAAACTCAGGTTAGTTGAATGGTTATAACCACTAGCATCTACATGTACATCCATTTAAAACACTTCAGTTGAACTTTGAAAATACAGAATGGTGCAGGAATAATATCCAAAAATAATGCAAGCTTTGCAAGATTTAGTTTTATAATGTATTTTTTCAAGAAATTTGGGGTAATTCAGACACCGTCTCAGGACTGTTGTTGTCTATGAAGGGTGAGTGAGTTCTTAGATTTCATCTTAATTTGACAGCTAAGTAACTAATAACATAATTGTATTCTTATTTTTGGGTGAAATATCCCTTTAAAGGCCCTGACATGCATAAGACCAAACTGACAACAAAAGCCGGTTTAAAATCAGACATCAGCCAACTCAGCAGGTAGTGTATGATCCACATAATGTGTAAGTGGAAAAACACAAAAGCAATCCCCGGACTGCCAACTTAATAAATCCTGCACGATCTTCTGAGAATTTGTAACTATTTTACATTCTGCCAAATTTGTCCAATCTCATTCATTTATTTCTTTATGACCAGTTCAAGCCACGTTTGCATCCTACTACTGTACATTCATTCACATACAATTGTAAAACTGCTCCGTAGTAGCAGTCACATGGAACATCCAAAATATTTGCAGCAGACCATTAACCTCCACTAGTTCACCACCTCATAAGGAATGATTTTGATCAATAAAATGAATGCATGCGAAACAATACAGCTCTTAAAAAAGGGTTGTTGTTTTTTGTCAGCGATGTCATAGAAGAAACATTTTTGGCTCCCCAAAATGTTCAAGGTTATATCAAGAGTCTTATGTGGCATCATCTTCGATTGTCAAATTCTGATTGTACTGTGTGTGATTCCATGTTTTCATCACAATCTGATTGGTATAATGTATGGTTTATTATCAAAGATGATCAAAGACTGCAAGGAAAGACACTCCAAAGTCAGCATGTGTGTGAATACATGTTTCTGTTTTAGGGGGCAGAGAGTGCGTCACACCTGACCTCTCACACTGTCCACTTTACACACTCTTGTTTCATCTGTATCCTGTAAACAGACTCACCGTCCTCAGACACAGCCACTCTCACCATCTCTGTCTGTTTCTCACACCCACTCACACAAACAGAGGTAAATCTAGGAGTGACATCCTTAATTATAGAACAGGACATTGAGGTCCGTCAGCAGATGTTTTCTTGGCTGATATGCAGCTTCCTTTTTTCCCATCACATTCTACCTGATTTAGCATCAGCCCGTCAAACGCACAAAAAATAAATGTAAATGTATGTGCAACAAAAAAAAACACAATTGGAAAGACTTTTTTTTCTTCCTAAGTTTCCAAGCTATATAGGAAATTTGCCAAAACCAGTGAAATAAATATCAAAATTGGAAACCAAAATTTTCCAATAGAAAATTGGAAGATTTCCGCTGCAACATTCGGATAGTAGGGTATTAACGATTCAGGCTGGTGGTGGTGTAATGGTGTGGAGGATATTTTCTTGGCACACTTTGGACCCATTATTAGCAATTGAGCATTGTGTCAACACCACAGCCAAATTCCAGCAGGATAATGCGCCATGTCATCTCAGACTGGTTTCTTGAACATGACAATGAGTTCACTGTACTCAAAAAGCCTCTACAGTTACCAGATCTCAATCCAATACAGCACCTATTAGATGTGGTGGACCGAGATATTCGCATCATGGATGTGCAGCCGACAAATCAGCAGCCACTGCGTGATGTTATCATGTCAATATGGACCAAAATCTCTGAGGAATATTTCTAGTATCTTGTTGAATCTACGCCACGGAGGGTTAAGGCAGTTCTGAAGGCGAAAGGGGGTCCAACCCGATACTAGTAAGGTGTACCTAATAGAGTGGCTAGTTTAACTATGCACCTGAAAAAACTTTCTAGTTCAGAAAGCTTTTTTTAATTTGCTAATTTGCTATTGCATACCTTCTTAAATGATTCCTTTCAACATGATAATACAATGCTTAAAATATCTGTGCTGTTTAAAATTCAGTCACTGACTAACTTTTGCCTTAATTCTGGATTTATCGGGGGCTTGCCACAGCAGAATGAACCACCAATTATTCTGGAATACGTTTTACACAAAGGATGCCCATCCAGTCGCAACCCAGTGCTGAGAGTACACTAACTTATGAAAGCCCAGTGCTAGAAAACACCCATACACACTCTTATTCACACACATTCAATTTAGATTCCTTAATTCACCTATTCTTATGTTATGGACAGTGAGGAAACCGTAGCATCCAAAGGAAACACACACGAGACTGAGAAACTATGCAAAAACCACAAAGAAATGCGTCCTGGCCCACTGGGACTCAAACCAGTGAGTGACCTTCTTTCTGTAATTCGACCGTCATGCCACCTGTTTAAAATTATTATATCATATTTTCTGGACAGAATTCTGGATGAATGAAAAGATTAGAAAAACAACATCCATTTGAAATGGAATTTTTTGTTACTGAAAGAGTGGATTCTGATTAATTTAGTGGATTTTTGCTGAATCAAATTTTTCACAATTGTTTTTAATCCTTAAAGATTAGACAAAAATAAGAATTACTAAGCCTGAAATGCTTCAAGAGGATGAAGAGGAAGACTTTTTTTGTTTAGTCTATTTTGCCAATTGCTGCGTGACTTTTTCGTCGTAAGCGAGCTGGAAGAGGATCGAGGAGACTGCTGGGCCATTGTTTTCCTCGGCCCTGGGGAGTGATGATCTAGGGTTGAGTCGCTGTAGGAAAAGAGGCCCGAGCCAAGAATGTGTGCAAACCACACGTTTCAGCACCTACACACTTACACTTCACACTACTCCTTATCCGTTCACACTCTCACTGAGAGCAACAGACACAGATAAAGACAGAGACTGGCTATGAAGAAAACAGGACACAACTTCAAAATAAAACAAATACAATAATACTCAACCAACATCAAAACCATTCCTATAGGTCAACATTCCCCCTAAATTGTTTATATACCTAAACGATTTCACAAAAAGTGTATTTCATTATAATAAGCAATCTCATCATAGAGGCATGATTCTTTGTCTCAACAAGTGGCTCAACAGAATATTCTAAACAAATATCCTATGAAACCTTACTAAAAGATCCAACTGCTGGTCAAAAACTTGTAACTACACAAAAGCAAAACATCACCCAGCTAAAAGGCACATCTTTTCTTTCAGAAGCCTCACATTTTCTCATTAATTCACAAAGGCATATAAGTAAATCATTTTCACCACTAGAGGGTGCATATTCACAACAAACAAAGGCTGTTCTCAAAATGCGTTCTTCAGCAATCTTGTGTCCTCATGTTACACCATCATCAACCGCCAAAGTTTAAGTCCAAAATTTAAGACCACAAGAACAGAGGATGCGTGAAAGTTCCCTGATGTGTTCTTAATATCAAGGATGCACAGATGCAGACTTGAGCACCGAACTTGCTCTAGAAGTCCCAGAAGTCATTGCGACTAAAAACAAGAGGTGGTAAGAGCAGCATTTTATATGGATTTATTATCAAAGTTTAAGATATAACATATTTCTCTCAGGAATTTACTAAATGAGACGATAAAAGTAAACATTAACATAAAAGTCTTAATAAAGACATAAACGCATTAAGGATGTTTATTTACTGAAATTCATATTGAAATCAGTTTTATTTGTATTGTGCAAATTATATTTGTAAGTTATTGTGCATGTTTTACAGTTGAAGTCAGAATTATTAGCCCCCTTTGAATTTATTTTTCTTTTTAAATATTTCCCAAATGATGTTTAACAGCGCAAGGAAAGTTTCACAGTATATGTGATAATATTTTTCCTCTGGAGAAAGACTAATTTGTTTTATTTCAGCTAGAATAAAAGCAGTTTAAAGGACCAAATTATTAGCCTCTTTAGGCTAAATATTTTTTTCAATAGTCTACAGAACAAACCATCGTTATGCAATAACTTGCCTAATTACCCTAACCTGCCTAGTTAACTTAATTACTCTAGTTTAGCCTTTAAATGTCACTTTAGGCTGTTTAGAAGTGTCTTGAAATATATCAAGTCAAATATTATTTGTTGTCATCATGGCAAAGATAAAATAAATCAGTAGAAATTAGTTATTAAAATTATACATTATGTTTAGAATTGTGTGGAAAAAAACTCCATTAAACAGAAATTGGGGGAAAAAAAGAAACAATGGGCTAATAAAGCTGACTTCAAATGTACACGTACACACACACACACACACACACACACACACACACACACACACACACACACACACACACACACACACACACACATATATATATATATATATATATATATATATATATATATATATATATATATATATATATATATATATATATATATATATATATATGGTCATGTGAACATCAGGAAGAACGCAGCATCTCATTTCTCAGAGGACGCGTTCTGTGTTCTTAGTCTCTGGAGGTGATCTTGCAAGACCGGTCTCCACAAGAACGCAAGTCCGTTCTCTGAGTTCTTAGAATTGAGAAACAGCCAAAGACTTAATCCAAAACTGCCATGAGGTGGAATCATGGGAGTTGCTGTCTTCATCACATCCTAGGACTCTTGCAGACATCATGTTTATAGATACGCTAACATATTCAAAACGTATTATCATGTAGTATGAAGCAAATTGCTTATGAAAGATGAGTGCAACACAGCACAAAAACAGAAGACCGGTTACAGTTCTTCTGTTCACAATAACATAGGGAGAGGCAGCACTGTTTTATCATACTAAAACATTTTTTGGTATATGTTGTAATGCTGCTCTACACAGTCTAATAAAACATCAAACTGTATTGCAGCATCTTTGGTTTTTGCGTTTTCTATTAAGTGTGTGTGGCATCATTAGCACAGCAACCCACTACACTTTCTGTGTCATTTGTTAAAATTGCTTTTTTTCTCTGGATTTTAACATTCTTTTAAACAGTGATTGTTTTGTGGATTTTGTTATAAAATAATCCTACAAATTGTGCCTTTAAGGCAGTTCTGACTGAAGGCGTCTTGATTAAAGTTCATCCCTGAATGTTTCTTCTGTACCATGAATCCTTTAACCCCTAAAACCACAGCAATAAGGCCAAGGTGACATCAAGATGTCATCAATAAACAACGAGGGAAAAGACTCACCTGAGCTCCAAACGTTTCCAGCCGAATGTCTTTTAAATGTTTTCCTGTGTAGATTCTAAAAAGGTGTAACAGTGAGGGACAAATCAAACCATGCTAAAATTATGAATCATTTTCATAAGAACTTTCTTAAATAATGCAATGTTTTCTAGTAAATCCACACGTTATTAAAGCAAAACAGTTCTTCAAAAACAATAGCAAAATATTGAGGATTTGACTTTCTTACCTCGTGTGTAGAAGTTATTTTCTATAAGCACGTAAAGTAACACTGTCTGAAAAAGGTCTGTATATTTTTCGCGAACAGTAACGGCATTTTTACGTTACGCGGTAATGAAAATATCCGCGTGCTTACCTCTCTACTTCCGGTTATTTTTAGTGGACGTTTTCCGTGTATATGCAAACATTTACGTCTTTCAATGATACCTAAAATTCTTTGAAAATCAATTAAAATTTGGGTTGTTTGTATCTAACAATATCAATTTGGCCTTACCCAGATAGCAGGCAGTAATCGGCCCGAGCTCGGCTGCCCTCCGGCGCCTCCGGCTCCGACTCGGCATCGGCGAGTGTTATCCGGGCCGAGTGCGGCCCGCAGCTCGCTCGCGCACATGCGGTTGTGATGCGGCTGTAGAGCACTGGCCCGATTCCGGTCAACCATATCCGGCCCGAGTCTGTCTGTAGAGTCCTGGCCGCTTCTGGCAAGGACTCGGCTGATGGCAACCGATTAAGTTCTTATTTTATCAAGTAATCTGTTAGCTCCACGTTTAATGATAATTTGAGAAAATATTCATGGTACGATAGCAAAAAAAAAAAAGAATATTTAGTGTGGATGGTCGCAATGTTTAGACGCAAACAAAACAATATTATTTATAAATAGATTATACATGTCATCTAGAGAAAAACTGTAAAATTCGCTTATTTTTGAGATAGCACGCTCCTGTGCTGACTGTTTTTTTTTAAGCAGAAGTTGGTTTCATAATAAACACATGCGTGACTAAACTCATGATCCAAACTCCAATCCAGACGGTGGCGGTAATGCTCCAAAAAGCTGGTTGTCAACCACCATGGCACGAAGATCACAAGAAGAAAAAGTTTGATTTTTCAAAGATTCCATGTGGATTCCGGTCAGAAAGGTAAGCTTTTTACTGCTTGTGTACTGTATAATTAGCGAATTTAAAGCTTAAAACATGTCCACGGTGTTTGGTTGTAACAGCGTTTAGTACTTTAAAACAGTTTGATACGAAATGTAACTTGCTTTAAGAAACACGACTGGAGCTAATGTATGCTAACGCTAACAGTTACAAACACGTCTGAAAGTTCATTTTCCTTTTACACAATGTTAGATTGTAACGTGTGTAGTAACTGAAAACTATTTTAATTATTTTAAAGAAACATGAAACGAATTTGTGTGTATGCTAACTTTGCGTTAAAGAAAGTTTCTGTAGACGAATCCATTAATTAACATGGCAAAACGTGTTTTTTCCTGATTTAACATTATAAAGTACCTTGGATGTTGAAAAAATCATTGTACAGGCGTATACTTATCCAACAGTATTAATTCTGTGATTGTGTAAATAAAAACTAATCGTTTTGGATTAATAAAATATTGTTTATCTTGTTTATGCAGTTAGTCACGAAAAATGATCGAAACTCGACTGTTTACTATTCTCTTTAAATTATCCAAGAGAAATATATTACTATGCACTTTAATTCATATGTTTTAGCCTATGTGAATCAATTATATCTTTTGTTCAAGCTGTAATGGTCAGTTAATGTAAAACTGAACGTCTTAAAGCAGATTTTGATGTTTTTTTTATGTTATTGACAGTGATAAATTCTGATTTAAATGAATGGGTAACAATATTTGTTGGTTAAGTCTTATTGTTCTTGTTTAACAAAGGTTAGAGAGATCATTTTGCAGCACATCACGACCAAAGAAGTCAATGGCACACTCTTTTGAATGTGAATAGGCATGTTATAGTTGTGTGCTAAAAGTCCATTATAAGCTGTAAACTGCTGATACATTTTCAACATAGATTGAGCTTTTCAGACATTACATTACTAATTGTTTCACAAACAGCTGAAATGGTTTATTGTTATTGGCTATCATCATCAAACATTTTTCACAATGGTAGGTTAATCTTCATGGGTACAGAATAATGCATGTGCTTGACCATCTTACAAATCTATGTCTCAGATTCATAAGGCTGTCACTCTGCATGAATCTCCGAATAAATCTTGTGCAACCTTCTGTGTACTGATTATTTACACTATAGGTATTATATGCATTAATTAACTTTGATAGTATTTCAGGATTTGAACTTTTCTTTACGGGAGGTTAACAACAATGTGATGTTTTATTATAGATGCATATGAGGAAGTTTGACTAAAACATCCACACGCAACTGTGATTTCTGACTGGTAGACAGATGAGGATGATGATCGCCTGTCATACATCTCAAGACAGAACAGGTTTGTTTGCAATTATTTTAAACACATACTGTCAACATTGTCATTGATCTATTACAACCTGTGAGTTTTGCCCTGGCACTATACTAAAGTGATGTTTTGTTTTGTAAATGTATCTGATCAAGGGACAGTATAGACACATCTATACCGTGATGAAGAAAAATTACTTGGAACAAAGAGGCTGGATAAAAGGCAGGTATGAAGATTTCAGAAATCAATGCAGCACCACAAGTACCATCACCATCAATAACTATGGCAGAAATCTTAAGACCACCATGAAGATGCACAGATACTGTACATTCCAGTACACCAGGCGTGTCCAAACACATAACAAACCATTGTTATAAAATAACTTGCCTAATTACCTTGACTAGTTAACTTGATTAACCTAGTTAAGCCTTTAAATGTCACTTTAAGCTGTATAGAAGTGTCTTAAAAATATCTAGTCAAATATTATTTACTGTCATCATGGCAAAGATAAAATAAATCAGTTATTAGAGATGAGTTACTAAAACTAATATGTTTAGACATGTGTGGGAAAAAATGTTTAACTCTCCGTTAAACAGAAATTGGGGAAAAAATAAACGGTGGCTAATAATTTAGGGGGGCTAACAATTCTGACTTCAACTGCATTTATATATATATATATATATATATATATATATATATATATATATATATATATATATATATATGTATATATATATATATATACATGTATACTTGAACAATTTGTTTCTTTCATTTGCATTTATATATATATATATATATATATATATATATATGTTTATGTATATATATGTGTGTATGTGTGTGTGTATATATGTATGGTATGTAGGTATGTATGTGTGTGCGCCAAATTCTGAAGAAACATCTTGATACATTTTTAAAAAACGTAATACAAATAAAATTATAAATATAAAATTGCACAAGACGTGTATATATATATGAAATGTATAATCATCTCACTCATGTCTTGCTGTTTGTGCAATTGATTTTGTTCAAGTTTATTTAAAAATAAGTTTGACTTTATACTTCTGCAATTATTTATATTAATATATATATATATATATATATATATATATATATATATATATATATATATATATATATATATATATATATATATATATATATATATATTTGTTTGTTTATTATTATTATTTTAATGTTTTATTAAAAAATGTTTCAAGATGTTTCTTCAGAATTCTGCAGTACTTTTTACAAGTTTGACTTGGATATTTTACGGATTGTCATTGGTATTTTTAAGATGTTTCTTGCTATATCTTAAATTGGTTTCTATATTTAGGTTTATATAAAATTTAGCTGTTTGTACAAATTTTTAATTCAAGTCTATTGGGAAAACAGGGTTGTTTTAAAAACATCTGTGTTTGTGTGTAATTTTTAGATTTTTTGTTTAAATCTTTCTGTGTGTCTTTAATGTGTTGTTTTATTGTTGTTTTTATATTGATATTCTTGTGCACTACAAAATTATTTATAAAATTTTTGTACAATTTTTTTCTTGCAATTAATAAACGTTTAACATTTATTTATTTTGTCATTTGTCTGATTATTTTCGTTACAGAATATGTATGCAGTTTGCACTTTATTCAAAGGTTAAACGCAGTGCTTACACTTTGTGTTTACATTATAGCCTGTGTTTGCTGTTATATAAATTCAAATGGTTGTAATACCATATATTAAGTACCAATGTAATACCAAAAGGTTTTATAAGGTGTATAAATACGGAGTCGCGCCAGCTCCGGGCCGCAGCGCACATTACCCTCGCGCCGATTCCGGCGCGGATGCGCAGCGTCGGCTCGCTTACGGCCGCCGCATCTGGCCCGCTTGATTCGGGCCGGAATCGGGCAGTGAGTCCACAGGCATCCGGCCCGAGTCCAGCAGCCGGAGTTGGGCCGAGGGGTAAGTCTTCGGAAGGCGACAATCTAGCCGGAACTGGCCCGAGTGTATTTTGCTATCTGGGTAGTGTGGTAATTAAATATAATTTCAAATACTTTTCCTATGCACTTTCACTTCTTATCATTTACTCACTATGTTGCTGCAAACATTCATTGACACTCAAAAACTGTTAAATATTAGCATTAATTTTAATTGTGTATTTCCTATCAGCAAGAACCAGCATAAATCAGGTATTCAAACATGAGGAGCATATGTTGTTGTTTTTTTCAACAGAGTATTTATGTTCTGGCAATATCTGGTTTCCATATGGGGCCAAATCTATTGAAAAATCACTATACTGCAACAATAAACATCTAAGATGCCACAATATTGTGCATGTGGTTTTAAAATCTGAGCATTCTAAAAAAAGACAACCTTTTACGTGGAAAACCTATTGGTTTAGAAACTGTGGTCTTTTGTGATAAATAAATCATATCAGTGGCTATCATATTATATATGAACATTGCCTATGTATAATACATATTTAATACATGTATTTTTAATATATTTAATTTATATCTATAATTACATCTAACATATTTCAGCATGTATTTACTGACATATTTGTAATTCCAATATGACATATTTAATATATGTAAAATCCAAATATAAACTTTTATGTCAAATACATAATTTGCATGTATATTTCCACGTTTCATTTTCCTATATCGGAAGACAGCAGTCGGTCAGTAAATTCAAACTTTTAAAAGGAAACATCCTGCTTTTCAGGCTCCTAACCTGATATTTATCACCTTGAAATTTTGAAAATAAATGTCTCAGATTGCTCACATTTGCATTTCCAATCAAGTCTGCAGTCAAACTATAGAGATTTGAATAGAAACTTTTATGTTTTTGTGCAAATGTAGGAGTCTGTAAGAGTGTGTGAGCCCACATGTGTGTGTCAGTTTCAGCAGCACACATTATCAAAGTGAATCCTCTTCTGCTGCACTCTCATACCGTATGTGCCTGTGCTAATGGGCTGTGGATTGAAGTGCCCACTGATTGGATAATTACAGTAACACTGTCTTAACCACTTTCCCATTGATTTTAAGAGCAGTAGCTTTTTCGCTCATCTTTAACATACATTATGTCAGGAAACTCTGAACGCTTGGAATCATACTTTCAAAAGGCAACCACCTCAACCATCCAGTGCAACTCTACTGATTACACACTCAGAATATTGCTAGAAATAGAGGGTTAATGCGTGCATTACTGAAAACGAGATTAATATTAATGCGTTGAGACCATGCATTTGTGAGAGTGGACATTTGGAATTCATAGTAATGGTTCTTTGTTTCTATTGGTTCACTGCCAGTAAAACCCCAACCAGATCGAGCGCACAGTACGTAAGTGATGGTGCACGTCAGATGTGTCCATACTAATGGCTTCATATCTGTCCACTTCATGGTGATAAAAGCCTCTCAAATGCAGAAGCTTTTGACTCCTGAACAGATTAATGGCCATTTGGTCTAACGGCATTTATCTTCGTCTTCAAAGACACAAGTTAACTGGTTATCAGATGCCTGGTGAGTTTCTGTATCAATATTGATCCTGGTATTTGCACAACTGTCAAGCAGCAAAATATGAAAAATATAATCTCAGCATTAGAAATGTTGTTACAATTGACCGATTTGTGATAATTGCCAACAGGTATTTGCTTTCTTGAATATGGGTTCAGCATGTAAATAATTAAATAAATATAACTAGCAGCTGAAGTCCCTGTTGGCAAAGGTTTAATCTGACCTTTTCATTTCTGAAATGTTAAATATACATAGGGCAGAACAGGACTAAAGGCCTGCCTGTGAAAAAACAAAACTCTGAAGGGCAATAGCACTTTACCAAATGTCTGTATTGATGAAATGTTCAGGATCCATAAAATTATTGTGTGCAAAGTCCAAAATGTTTTGACAGAATTTTAATCATTCATTTAATATGTAAGTTTTTTGTTCTTGCAAGAATGAAATAATAAAAAGTAAAAGGCATCCATATAGAAAGATCCAGTTTATACTTCAAAATATGCATTTTAAATGGGTCTAAACATTATTTGAAATATATTTAATTCCTAGTATCTTACATTAGTATTATGTTTTGTTAAACAACATCTCAAAGAGTTACATTTTTGCAGCCTATTCGAATGTTATCACTCGATTGAATGGGCGTTATCAGTGGTTATTAGCTTATAGATTTGGACCAGTAGGGGTCTTTTGCGTCTACTGGTAGGGTCAGAAGGCTGTTATCATCTATCCACATGGTTAATCAGCTATAGATCACATACGGCTGCGGCCGGAAGTAAATGAGAATTGTTTATAATTTCTATTAAATTTCCAATTAATTGTATTATATTAACATCTACCCCTATACCTCAACCCTATAAACCCAACCGTCACAGTAATATAAAAACAGTGTACCGAGTATTATTTAAATTATTTATTAAATTTCCCATTAATAGTATTTTATTAACTTCTACCCCAAACCCAACCGTCACAGTAATGTAAAAACAGATCTGGATCTGCAGTCTCTTTATTAGTATAGCTGATTAACCATATCATACTGGCTCAAATCTATCAGCTGATAACCACTGATAATGCCAACTCAATCGAGTGATAACATTTGAGGTGGGTGATTTTTGAAAGAAAGCTTTCAAATTTAAATGAACAGCTAAAACAAGAACTGATTTTAGTTAAAAATTTGGTTTATTAAAATTATGGTTTAAATGTCTCTGTAATGTAAGCTATTGTATATGCCCAGGCAACTAAAATAAATGAATTTAAACAAAATACCTCTTGGCTTGCTGCAATATAGATGTATTATTGCAACAAGTTGAATCTGACTTGATCTACAGAATTTCAGGGGTTTATTTATGTATTTTTTTGCTGACCGTTGATTGAGATTTGTAAACACTTTTGTTTGCTCATGTTGTGTCTCATTATAGTAAAGGTGAACATCTGATAGAATCAGGCAAAACTGGAACATTGCCGCTTTGTAAAGATAAAGGTTGATCACACACTTCCACTGGGCCTCTAACAGACAGGAAAGACACACAAAGGTGAACAGGAAACAGTCAAGAACAGTGTGTTTTCCAGGAAAGATTGTTTCTAATTCTTCCTAGATGTTTATACTTGAAAAACAGAACTCAATTTAGCATCCTTTAAA
This sequence comes from Danio rerio, assembly GCF_052040795.2. Taxonomy (NCBI): domain Eukaryota; kingdom Metazoa; phylum Chordata; class Actinopteri; order Cypriniformes; family Danionidae; genus Danio; species Danio rerio. Next base: position 26,927,064 of record NC_141028.1, read on the forward strand.
TTGTGGTTTCCATTCAATTACCATGTTAAATCTCAATATGACATTAGAGATCAAAATGAGAAAATAACTTACTGTTTCAAAGTCAATATACTTTTTCCAAAAGAGCAGCATATTTCATGAGTAACAAATACTGAAGCACGGTATAACAACATAAAGCAGATGCATAAAAAGAACGCAAACCAAAGGGGAAAAGGTGCCATTTACACAATTGCGTTTTTCTTTTAAAACGTTGTTTAGGGGGGCAGCATGGTGTTTCAGTGGTTAGCACTGTCGCCTCACAGCAAGAAGGTGTCCAGTTGGCATTTCTGTGTGGAGTTTGCATGTTCTCCCCGTGTTCGCATAGGTTTCCTCTGGGTGCTAGGGTTTTAATCGTAACTTAATTTAATTAATCGTAACTTTATTGCATTAAGTACTATTTACTAAAGTAGAAAAAGTCATTCTTACTTACACTAAGTCACATGTACTTAGGTAAATTAAGTCATCTTAACTTTATATCAAGTATTATTTACTAATGTAGTAAAAGTAATTGTCGCTCATATTAAGTCACATTTACTTAGCTCAATTAAGTTATATTAACTCACCTGAAGCTGTATTCTGAGCAGGGGTGGATTTAGGGATTTGGGGGTCCAATTCTGGCTCGAAAGTTCTAAAATGCACTTTTTGTACTATAATTTATTTTTTATTGATTTATTTTTCTGTTATATTCTTATATCACTCAATCTCCTTTTCTTTTTTCTTAATGCAAAATAATAGTAACAATATGTGAAGCATCTTGCAAAATGTTTTAAATTATTTGTTTTCTAAAAATAATTTCACAACAAAAAATGATTCATCAATGCTGTAAACTATTTCTTTTTAAAACTAAATCTTTACCAAATTTGACTACTGGACTGCTCCATGACTGAGGGTAGGGGACACATTTGCGTTGTAATAAACTTTAAACTTATTTTTTTAATCCCTAATCATACAAAATATGGTAGAAAATAATGTTATATATAATTCATAGATACAATTTATTCTTCTAGGTATTTGGGGGCCCTCAGGTTTCCTTTGGCCAAAAGCGGTCGCTTACCTTGCTTATAAGTTAAATCCACCCCTGACTATGAGGAATGATGCTAGTAAAGTTTACTTAAATTACAGTTTTTATTATGCATAATTAAATTTTATGGTAACTAGTAAAAACCACAGGTGTCTGTACTGAAAATGCTAAAGAGTCAGTTTTATATTGAAAAAGCTGGTGTTTTATTTTAGTATAGATGGATTGAAATGCAAACTTTTGAATTGGAGGCACAACTATTTACAATCAATCTCTTGAGTGGACTGTTGCGTATCATTTACAAAATTTTCAGCTCCTCTTATATGATACATTCTGCAACCTGTTAGTGGCAAGTACAGCTATGGCAAAATATGCGCATACCTAGGTCACGTATTGCATTTTAAGCTATATAGTGTGGTTGGAGACATTTATAAAAATGCAGAAAAAATCAGTCTGGACAAGGAGCATTTCTGTCATTCTAATCCTTGTATATCGCTCGTAAACATGCACTTGTCTAAAGAGCTACAAATCCGCCAGTATATGGACTACAAGATCCAGTCATGCACTGCACACACACACTGGTTCCTAATCCTGTCTGATTGCTAACTCACACAGCTGAAAGTGCTCATGGACTAATTACAGGACTATTTAAACAGCGCGCACACACACACACACACACATCAATGCGGAGTCTTGTTATACTGTTGTAAACATTACGATGCAATTGCCTTTCCGTGTTAGACCTCTGCTTTGTTGTTTTGTTTGTTTACGTTGCCTGCTCACTTCCTATAATGACTATTTGCCTGTGTTTTGACCACATCTCTGAATTCCCTGTACACAATTGTTTGCCCTTGTGTTGACCGTTGCTTGCTTGACCTCTCTGTTTAATAAACCTGCGTTTGGATCTGCATTCCCTTGTCAGCATCCACTTCACATTACAATTCCATTCTAAAATGGATGCCTTTAAAACTAAAACAGAAAAAAAGTTTGTTGGAAACAAGTAACCACTGATTTCGAAAGTAGGGAAACAAATATAGAAGTAAACCGTTTCCAGTTTCAGAATTTTTTTACAATATCTTTTTTCATGTTTCAGCAGAGGAAACTTAAACATCACAAAATTAAATTTTCTGGAGAACAATCCCAATAAAAATCTTACAATTTTTAAACAGTGAAAAGTAAATTATTAAAAAAAAAAACTTTGATCTGCACTCTGCAGAATATACACATTTTAACACATTTCTCACTCTCCCAAAAGATACGTTCAGCTTAAATTAGAGACATAATCATAGTGACCTTTCTCAGTCTCCGAAAATGAATCACGTCAAGTCTGAACCAAAAAGGAAGCGCGGAGAAGACAAATGGGCCGTTGGAAGAAATAGCAGGACGTGTCCGTAGACAGCATGAATCTTAGGGATAATGACCCAAAACCTGTCTCGCCTGCTCCAACGTTGAGAGATGACGAACGGGGAGGGGCAGAGACACCCGAGAGCGCTGTAACCATGACAACTCCATCATGGCACCTCTTTCATCACCAGAGCTGGGGGTAAAACAAAGTGGGTGAGCATATATCAGTCTGTGAGCGTGAGCTGGTCATAGCAGGCATATAACGGATCCATGATGAAACCATTTAGCCTGTCCAGTGTCAAAAGCATTTGCTTTTACTTTCCTTTTACATTTTTTTTTTGTCAGATGTAACTAAATTCCATCTGAAATCAAAATGTACAATGTTTATTTTGCTAGCGCTCATTGTTACTGATTAGTTGAACAATTAATCCATGCAGGTTAATCCACTGAAAAAAAAAGTTTGCTTTGGTAATCTTCAATCAAAGTCTTACCATTTGCATCAGTTTAATGGCTTTAGTCATAATATTCTTAACCATGCCCCTCTTATCGTTAATTTGCTATGAGAGAATGATGTGGAAAAAGAAAGCCCCGTCCCTACTTAATATTTAGTTTCAGTTGTCCTCCTTACACTGGCTGCCTTTTAAGTTTTGTATTGATTATACAATATTGCTTTTAACCTATAAAGCTTTATGGAATCTAGCTCTTGTTTATCTAACCAATCCTCTGTCTCGCTACAATCCAACCTACTCTTTAAGACCAGGGCTTCTGGTTGTACCCAGAATTCCAAAGTCTACTAAAGGAGGTTGAGCTTTCTCATTTATGGCTCCTAAACCTTCCTGATAATGTCCGAGGCTCAGACACACTCTCTCAGTTTAAAACTAGGTTAAAGACCTATCTTTTAAGTTAAGCATACACTCAATGCAGAACATAACAGCATGATGAATAAGTGTGCTCAATGCAGGTGAGTGGGCTTGATAAACCACTTGTAGGACACACTCCTCCTGTCTTAATGCACCAGACATTTTGTTAGAAACACTCCTATGCTTTATATGTTTGTTTCTGTGTTTTTTTATATAACTGCAATTTTCAGAATTTCAAATATGAAACCAAACCATTTTGGTGATCACAATTAAACCTGTTTACACAGATTTCTTTATATAAATCAGTTAAAAGAGAGAGTTTTGCTTTTTTATAAATATGCAATCATAGGTTGCCATGTCTCATAAAATGTTTGGAGAGATCCCTTTATTAAATATCTAACTTTCTCTAATTTCGAATATAAAATTAGATCACACATCTAAACAGAAGCTTTAGGTGAAGCTGCTGATTTCCACTCAAGTAGTATTCTTCTCCTTGCTAACAAAGTAGCGAAGGAGATATTTTTTTTCCTTGTTTGTCAATGATATTTTGTCGTCTTGTACACCAAAAATGGCTAACTCAACACCAGGTTTTATTTCTAAACTGCCTGATTTGAAGAGTAAGAGTTGCACACATAGGAAAAAGCACTGCATAAAATTGCATTGTGTTGTGCTGCCATCTTTAAAATAGGACCACAGTTTTTTTTTTCAGTAGATGTACATGAGGTGCTAGTTTTACTATAGGTAAATAAATATAATAAGGTCTATTTAACTGACTCTCTGATTATATTCATTTATTTTCCCTCAACTCTCGTCGCCACAGCGGAATGAATCGCTAACTATTCCGGCATATGTTTTATGCAGTGGGTATATAATATAATAATCAGATTATATAATAAGTATTACACGATAAATGCCTTTAAAGAAATTTAAACAATTAAAGACACGCCATACATTCCAAATGGGATAAATCGCCCTACATAGGGCACTTTGATGTGAACACAAAAATCATGGTCACCATATTGAAGTGTGGTTCCATATCGAAGTGCTCAAATCTAGCCAGATTGAAGGGCCCTTAGAAATGGAGATGAACTAAGTCTATATTTAACCTCAAAGTAAAAAAAAGTTTTCCGGAAGCTTTCCAGCTGGCTCCACTATACCTCCCATGTATATGGTTAAGTAAAATAGTTACACTACTTACAATTGAAATAGGGTGACTTGTAATCTGTAACCTATTAAATTTCCAAAGTAACCTTCAGCAAACATATTAAGATCCTATTTTTATACATCTGATACTCTGAAACATAATTCAATATGTTTTATTTTATGCCTACAGTTTCAGGGAAAAAACAGACTCATTTGATCAAGTGTGCGATATAATGTCAAACATCTAGACTGAAAACATTCTGTTGTCGAGGTGTTTAAGAAGAGATTGAACATTTCTGTGGGTCACAAGTCCTCAGAGCAGAATGTCTGTCACAGCTGTTACTCTCGATAACAAACATTTGTTACCAAGGAACCCAAATGCTCAATCAGGCCCAGCCAAATAACAAGCCAGAAACCAACTGGCCACTTATGCATTTTCCCTTTTTTTTTCAACTGGCCACTTCTGCGACCCAGCTCAAGTGGTGTTTGAGCAGCTCTCCATGGTTACCGTATTGCCATGACAACTCATTTTATGGGGCGAAAAAAACAACAACAACAACAACAAACGCAAAAGGAAAACAATGCAATTAATTGGCGAGCGAGTGGATGACAGAAAGCATGAAATGCTGCCATCCGTTTCCCTGCATGAAAGCTTATGTGTGTCACTTTCTCCAAAACTCAGACACTGTGAGGATTTTTTTTTTTGCATGCCAGACTGTTAAATCATTCACTGCGGCTTCCTGTGCTCCTGATTCCCCTTTCAGCTAATGGCTTCTGCAGAAGAATTAGAGATATTGTGGATCTCTTTTGTGAATATAACAGCTGTGTGGAAATACAGGTGCTGGAACATATTTAGTGCAATTTTTAATCAACAAGTGTACAGGGATTACATGTTTCTATACCTGTTAGTTAGATTCAGACTGTAATCTCAGAAATGTTGAGAAAAGGTTTGTATATAAACCATTTTTGTTGTCAAAAGATCCAAATTGTGTTTTTTGTGGTACCACTGGAATATCCTGCTTTAATAAAATTGAAAATATTAGTTAATGATGGAAGTATCCTCAGTATTTACACAAATAAAAGTTGCTTTTTAAGGAGATACCGACATTTGCACTGTTAAACATCAATATAAAATATGGATTACATAAACTGAAAATATGCTTTATGGTATAACAATAGTGACAGGTCAGATTAAGTGTGGTTCAAAAAACCTTTTATGAATCTAATGAAATCAAGGACCATGTTATTGCCCAGAATGGCACAGCTGGGGCCCCACCCTGGACCCAAGCCTGGGGTTGGGGCTCGTATGTGAGCGCCTAGTGGCCATGTTTTATCCCATGCTATCCGGCTGTGCTCAGTCTGAAAGAGTGATGTGGGAGTATCCTTCTGCAGGATCCCTCAGGGGTCGATCCAATTTGGAACGGGTGGTGGTCAAAGGTCAGGACCACAATGACGCAATTCTCAGACACAGAAACTGGGAGGGCAAGAGCCTGAGCTTGGTTTCACCTCCATACACAGTTTGAGCTCTTGAGTCTCAACCTCATTGAGAATGGCTGGAATCTTCTACTCTAGAGTTGGCCATGGTGAAAGGTGGTGGGCTGGTGTGGAGTGGATTGCAGCCCACCAACTTAGCCGATATGTGTTGGAGTTTTCCCTGGTGACTGAGAGGGTTGCCTTCCTGCACCTTCGGATCAGGGATAGGTCTCTCACTGTAGCTTCTGCTTATAGACCAAACACCAGTGCAGAGTAACCGGCCACTTGGAGTCCTTGGGAGGAGAGTTGTAAACTAGAGACTCTGACTAGGGACTCTGATGTTCTACTAGGGGACCATAACGCACACGTGGCTAACGACAGTGATGCCTGGAGAGGCAGGATTGGGAGGATCTAAATCCGTGATCTAAATACAATTGGTCCAATCTAAATCCGGACTTCTGTACTAAACTCCATGTTCAAGGGTGTACACCACTTCACATGGCCGGACAGACCTGGCAAGCTCAAATGTATTATCAGGGTCATCTGGGAACGTCTGGCTGAACCCCAAGTCAGAGGGATTTTTAACTCCCACCTTCACAGTCATGTGTCACAGCCATGTCACCCTGCAGCCCAAGACCGGTTACTCACAGAAGCTAAGCAGGGCTGAGCCTGGTCAGTACCTGGATGGGAGACCGCTAGGGAACACTAGGTTGCTGTTGGAAGTGGTGTTAGTGAGGCCAGCAGGGGGTGATCAACCTGTGGTCTGTGTGAGTCCTAATGCCCCAGTAAAAGTGAAGGGGACACTATACTGTCAGTGGGCGCCGTCTTTCAGATGAGACTTTAAACCGAGGTCCTGACTCTCTGTGGTCATAAAAAATCCCATGGCACTTCTCGTGAAAGAGCAGGGGTGTAACCCCGGCCATGATCAGCCCTTATGATCATGGCCTCCCAATCATCCCCTTCCACCGAATTGGCTCTATCACTGTCTCTCTGATTGTGAAGCGCTTTGGGTGTATGGCCATACACAATAAATGCGCTAAATAAATACACATTACATTACATACACCTTCGGAAGAGCTTTGACCAGATCCCGAGGGAGACTGGAGGCATTGAGGCAGAGTGGTCTGTGTTCTCCATTTTACGTGGCTGTGAGAAGATGTGAATGCAAGACCTGTGGTGCCTGTTTTGGCAGCAATCCACAAACCCGGTGGCAGAAACCAGAAGTAAGGGATGCCGTCAAGCTGAAGAAGAAATCCTACCAGGTGTGTTTTGCTTGTGGGATTTCCGAGGCAGCTGATGGGTACTGACATGATAAGCCTTCTGTAGCCCGGGTAGTTGTAAAAGCAAAAACTCTAGCCTGTGAAGAGCTCAGGAAGGCCAAAGAGGTTCTGGCAAACTGTCTGGTGCCTCAGAAGAGGGCAGCAGTTCTACACCAACACTGTTTACAGTAAAGGTGGAGAGCTGTTGACTTCGACGGTAGACAGAATACTTTGCTCTGTCTAGAGGAGCTTAAAGTAGAGAAAAGTCAGTTGAGGTGGCTCGGGCATTTCTTTAAAAAGTCTCCTGGACATCTACCTAGGGAGGTGTTCCAGACATATCCCACTAGGAGGAGATCACAGGGAGGCCCAGGACACACTGGAGGCACTTCGACTCTCTGCTTGGCTGGGAATGCCCTGGAATCCTTCCAGAGGAGCTGGAGGATGTGTCTGGAGAGAGGAAAGTCTGGGGTTCTTTACTGAGTCTGTAATACTTACAATAAGATTGTATTAATGCTAGTTAATGTATTTACTAACATAAACAATAAGCAATACAGTACATGTGGAATGAGAGAAAGTCAGAAAGAGGAGAGAAAAAGAAAGACAGATGCATAGAGAATGAAGGAGCTACACAATAATTAATGGGGCTTATCTCTCACAGTCGCCTTGGAGATGGATGTGTTTTGAGCTCTGTTTAAAACTGTAGAAGTGAAGCAGCACAAGCTCAGTTCTGCAGTCAGACAGATGTGCCAGGCTTCGAATCAAACACACAAGAATCAATGTGCTCCGAAACCTACATCTGCACCTTAGGCAAATGCCTACACAATCCTCAGTTTAATATTTAGACTTTATTTGTACTCCTGCAGAAATGCATAGACACACATGCCTACATAATACAAATTATGAACAGCTGTTTCTTTAGACACATAACACTGTACATGTTCATTCTTAAAATTACAGTGCTGTACCATATCATTTAGGCCCAATCCCAATTCTACCCCTTAGCCCTTAACCCTACCCCTCGTTTTGCGCATTCACAACAAGGGGTAGGGGTGTCCCATTTCTCTTTAGCTTAAAGGCGTAGGGCTAAGGGGAAGGGGTGAATAGCCCTTCGAACAAAGATTTTTTCAGAACTACACTCAAAACCAAGGGGTAAGAAAATTTCCCAGAATACACCAGCCACAACGGCAGTATTGCTGAACCCAGAAGGAGATCCACAAATTAGTATTTTTTTGTCATTATTCTGAATTTTTATGACAAACAAACATGTTTTAATATATTCATAACCGCGCTTGTATTTTACCGCCACTCTACACTCGAATACCCTGTCAGAAAAGTCTAGTGGCTGAGAATGAGCTTTTTACCGTGTCTGCTATAATGTAAAGTCGCCTTTCCAATGCACACGACATTTGGACACGACTGTCGGAATATGCCCCCTTGTGGCAGCCGCACAGTATTTTCAGTGTTGTCGTGCACCACGGGGGAGAAGCTGATTCTCACGGTGTCCGAAATAAAGGAGGGCAAAAGCAAGAGCCTTTATTCTCTGTGCGTTTACATAGTTTAATGGATGAATGAATACTAGAAACTCATAGACCGCTAAAATATTGGAGGGAATATGGAGACAACATTAAAAATATATATTTTTTATTACTTTCTTACTTACATTTATGTTATTATATTTTTATTATATCAATTATTATACATATATATATTTTTAATATAGACTTTTTATAATTCAAAAAATAACCAAATAAACTCCTATTTCTCATCTTGAGTGCACGGACAACACTGGAATACATGATATCCGGTCGACAGGTCGCATACGCTCTAGTCGCAGGAGTTCAAATATTTAAACGGATCAGCAGCTCAATTCAGATCTGAATTTTCCGCATGCGTAGATGATCGGAACTCAACGCAGCTCCCGGACTGCTCTCCATTGGAAATGAATGTCCTGAAGTCTGTCGCATGTCGTTTGTATTGTGCAGTAGAAAGGAGGCTTTAGTGTTGTTTTTGTGTATTTACATAGATGAATATGGCCACTGTGTAAATACAGAGTACAGTTACGATCTTATTGCCACATTAGATCGTTATGATAACATAATATATGCCTTCAGTGATTTCCTGAAGATAAATACCAAAAAATAACACAACTGGAATAACTACAGCAGTCGCCATCGTCTGATGTCATATGAAGTATGAGAAGGGGAAGGAATACAAAAATAGAATTGGGATTGGGCCTTAGTAAAGCCCAAAGTATGCTTTGGTTTTTACGTGCACTATGGTATGTGTACAGTGCAAGACACACTCAGTCAAAATGTTCTAGTTTGGAAGGCAATCAGGGTAAAAGTCTTTAAATGATGACATTTTATCATGGCAACATGCTCAGCCTGACTGTGTTGAGGCAGCAATTTTGTTTTGTCCCCTTGAAACATTTTCGTAGTGTTTCGTGCTGTCTGCATGTGTTGTGAGAATATGCACCATGTTTTATTAATTTGCTTGTGTTGAGAGAATTCGCAGCACATTTTCATAATTTGTTTGCTTTGTGAGAATTTGCAACATTTGCTGTCAAACCACTGAAGATCTTATAATAATTTGCAGCCGTTTTCTTAAATTGCAGCATGTTAATTCTGAGTGTAGACATTAGACATCGACAAATCTTTCTATTAAGCATGATGTGTGTTGATGAATATGTTGAAAGACTGTTGTACACTAAAATACGCAGTATACTTTGGGCTTTGATATAGAAGCCTCTTTATTTAGCATGTTACATCACCCCTGAAACACACAGACAAACTTACAATTACTGGCTAAAGGCAGATACTGTTGAATCATTATGAAAACGATCTGTATAACTAGACAGTGAATGCATCGTCTTGCTAAATACAGTAGTGATACTCCGCTACATACAGTAGTATTGATATTTACATGATGCATTTTCTTGTCTAAAGAGCATGGCGTTGCACTGGTATGAACATAAGGCAACTATGGCAGACAACATACCAGAAAAAGTCTTACACAAAAAAGATTTTTTTGTTTGTCTGTGCAAACATGATTGACTTCTCAACAATATCAGCCTCAAGTGTTGTTATTTATACTTAGTAGTAATACAAGACAGTAGGCACAACTTGGACAGGCTATACAGCAAGTACTCGCAAAAGAAGGTTAGAATACAGTCAACTAACACACATAGAAAGCTTTCTCAATTTGGTCCCATCTCAACCAGCGATGTTATGGGTTTTAATGGCTGATGATGTCAGATGCAGGACTTGGTGCAATTTGCATAACAGAAAACAATGGTTGGGAAAGCATGCAGCTGCCACTATGGGGATTTCTTTACTTGTTTGATTCAGTTAAAATACCTTGGTGAAACTATTTTTGTAGATTGTTGCTCATGCGTTCTTTGTAAAATGATAAATAGGCCATTCCTTCAGTTGTGATAGTTGGCCTGTGATCTCTGGAAAGATACTGTACAGGCACAGACTGCTTTCTGCGTTTGTCCAAATAAAGTCAAGCTGAGGGGAGAAATGTTTTATAGATCTTTATCTGCAAACCTCTTCAAAGTTTGGGGTCAGCAAGAAATTTATAGATTTATTCATCAATAATTCATTATTAGTTGATCAGATGTGATGAAATTTGAATAGTTTTAATTTAATTAAATATTGAAACAAAATTAATTTTTTAAAAGAATCCTGAAAAATGTATCAACGGTTTCCATTTGTTTAAATCAACATATTAGAATCATTTGTGAATCATGATGTTCGACAATTAGTACGTAACAAAAATGATTTAAAGGCACATTCAACCAGAAACGTACATTTTCAAAAAAAATGCAACAGGGCCTGATATGGGCAGGCTTGTCGTCCTCAAGAAATCATACAAAAACATGCATAAAATTAGGGCTGGGCCAATAAACGATATTATATTGAATCGTGATAAAACTTTATGTCAATAAAAATGATTAGCTCTGGACATTTTTACTGTACACTGATATAAGAGCCACTTACCCAGCAGAAATGTGCAACAATGTGAATATTAGCCATGTACCGAATTTTCGGCTACCAAAAATTTAACGGCCGAAAATATGCTATGCCGTTTAATGGACCCTCTAATTTTTGTACCTTAAGTTACTCTTTTAAATCTGGAAGCATTAAAAACTTGAAATATATATATATTGTTATCATTCAATAAGGAAAATAATTATTGAGATTGCATTTTTGCCTTATCACCCAGCCCTACATAAAATAATACCATTCCATGAAAGAGCACATCCTTGATCATTGTCAGCTTCTCCTCTTAACGGTGTATTGCATTCATTTTTTATGTTAAAATTAATGCAAATGTGCCAGGACAGACAGTAATATGTGGACAATTGTACATTTATTTAAATAATATATTTGTAGTATTTATTTGTAGAGTTGATTTATAATTTCATGTTTTTAATTAATTGATGTGAATGATAACAACTTAAACTTGCTATTTCTGAAGGTTTTTTCTAAATAATAGTTTTTAGCGTAACAAAACTAATAAAGCTCTAGGTTTATTTGTGCTGAGAACAAGGTCAATGACAGAGTTTGTACATTTGTAATGTATTTAATACAGAACAAAATCTAAGAACCAAATGAATGACATGCTCCTTTACAGAACAACTCACAGAAATCAGCCATCAGTCCATTTTAGAAACTTTGTGAGATGAAATATTTTTTATTCACTGTATTAATGTTTTATTTTAGGGACAGATAATGTATGTTTCTGGTAGAATGTCCCTTCAACAGAAAACAGTTTGTTTGAATTCTAATAATATTACTATTTATTTGTCTCAGTGAGTATAACAGACTTTCTTTAAAATACATTTTTTAAAATCTTCCCAACCCCAAATATTAGAATATCTAGAATTTGTATCAGTCACACATTTGGATAAACAATCCTATCAGTTTATTTGAGAATATTGTATATAAAAACAGAAAGGTTGCTGGCTTAGTGATAGAAAATAAAGATACCACAGTTATCTTAATTACAGTAAGTTTGTTCGTTCAAAAAACTAAATATAGCTGTTTTGACAGTTACTAGGATTGCATTTAGAAATACATTACAGTTCATTTTTGACCAAAAGTTCTTACACTCTAGCATGCAAATACATGCCTGGCAGCTTGAAAATGGACAGAAGAGAAGAGCGTGATGGTTTGACTAGAAATGTTCTGCATTGTTGACCGTGACAGGTGATGCATGAGTGATGGGAAAATGAATGATTGGTGAAATGAACCTCAGACGAGTCACTATCAGCACAAACGGTCTCAGGTCAGCGTGGTCACTTCTGCTTGAGTGTAGTTTGCTGGAGAAGTGAGCGCATCTTTACAGCTCTCTGAAACATACAGAACACAGAGGAAGAAATCCTGTGAACCAAATAAATAGACCATACTTACAGTAAATACAGTCTGATTTTTCACTCATTTTCTAAATGATTTGTGGCGATGGGAATGTTTAAACAAAATTATTTCTTCTCCCTATTTAATTTTTTTTTTCTGACAATGCGTTTACTACTCAACTAATCAATTACTGATGGACAAAAAATAGCCCAATATTAATACCTAATATAAATACACTCACTGGCCATTTTATTAGGTACACCTTACTAGTACCGGGTTGAACCCATTTTTGCTTTGAAAGGTGCTTTATTTAACTGAGATCTGGTGACTGTGGAGACCATTTGAGTACAGTGAACTCATTGTCATGTTCAAGAAACGTTCGAGGTTACTAAAGTAACCCTTCGTTCCCCGAGGAGGGGAACGGAAGCACTATAAGTGGATTTGATTGTAAAATCCACGCATTGGGAGGTTCGGTTCAGAAGCTACTCGTCTGAAAGAGTATTGAACGGGCCAATTAAGAATGAATTGGCAGCGCAAGCCTGCGCAGGTGAGCGGCATAAGCAATCAACTGAGTATATAAGCTCACCTGGCGCCAGCAGACGCTATCCTTTTTAAGCTGAAGAGACTTTCAACAGCTAAGGGACAGTCATTATGGCGACGGAGTATAGTGCTTCCGTTCCCCTCCTCGGGGAACGAAGGGTTACTTTAGTAACCTCGAACGTTCCCCTTCGGGGGGAACTTCAGCACTATAAGTGGATTTGATTGTAAAATCCACGCATTGGGAGCCCATTGAAAGCGCCACAATGACTGCACCTTACCAACACCCCCGATGAGGAGATAGTCAAGCAAGCGTGACGCACCCACATCATGGGGGGCGCGGTCCTCCAACGTGTCCCTGGCCCTAATTTATCCTACTTCAACAGAAGTTTTACGGATTTATATATATTTTTTGGGAAGTCGTGAGCATCTAGATAATTCTAGGAAAATACGACAGTACGTTGGGAAGCGTGCAATCCCGATAGGGAGGACGCTGCGGAGGCCATCCGTTACCCAAGGGGGGATAGATGGCAGAATTTACATATGGACTAGCCCTAAAAAGGGGGAGTACGCATAGCAAAAGAGTGGTTAGCGGGGAGGGAAGACACGGGTCCGCCCAGGGGGGGGGGACTTAACCGTGGCTGAATAAGCATATGGGATCGCCTAGTGGGGACCACGCATAGCAGGCACCTTTACCCAAAACGCGGGCTGACCAGCGGGCAGACCTACAACGTAGTGGGCCAGCAAGTGACTCCTCCGCTGAGTCAGTGCTGGGGGCCACGGAGGAATCTGCAGGGCTCACCTGACGGGGAACTTTACTGACAGATAAAAAGGCGCACGTATCTCCGTGTTAGGGAAAATGGCGCAGCAAGCGTGTTTCAACACCCTACCGAATTGTTTCCTCAATCACCAAGGGTTACCTAATACCCTTGAGGAAACCGGCTCCACTCGCAGATTGTAAAACCTTGCAAATGTGTTGGGTGTTACCCAGCCCGCAGCTCTACAGATGTCTGTTAGAGGGGCGCCGCGTGCGCGCGCTCGAGAGGATGCGAAGCTTCGAGTGGAGTGCGCACGCGCTCTCTGGGGACGCGGCTCATCTCGGCTCTGATAGTGAAAGAAAGGCATCCACAATCTAGTGGGAACTTATTTCGGTACGGCACTTCCCTGCTGCCGACCGCTATAACAGACGAAGAGCTGCTCAGATGATCTAAACTCTGAGTGCGGTCCGGATAATACGCAAAACGCGAACTGGACAATAAGAAGGGCTGGGTCTGCCTCCTCCGAGGGCAGCGCTTGCAGGCTCACTACCTCGTATTAAAACGGAGTGGTAGGAACCTTGGGCACATATCGCGGGCGGGGTCTCAGGACGTGAGAGAAGCCAGCCCAATTACAGGCACGAGTCACTGACCGAAAAATGCCTCCGGGTCCCCGACCCTCTAATCGATATCAACGCGACCAGCAGAACTGTCTTCAGGGACAGAAAAATACTGAGCCGAGGATCGAAGGGATCTGACGCGGCTTGTGTAGCGAGGGCGAGATCCTAAGAGGGCATGAGAGGGGGCGGGGTGGATTAATTCGCTTAACGCCCCTGAGGAACCGGATGATGAGGTTATGCGTTCCCACGGTGCTGCCAGCCACCGCGTTATAAGAGCGGAGATGGCAGCCACGTAACCTTGAGTGTGGAGGGCGACAGCCTGCTCTCCAACTTCTCTCGGCGTAAAGAAAGCACAACGCTGATCTGGCAAATTACGGGGGTCTTCTCAGCGAGAGACACACCATTCAGTGAATAGACTTCACGTCAGGGCATAGGCGCGCTCGGGGAGGGGGCTCTAGCCCGAGTGACGGTATTAGCCACCGCAATCGGAGGTTACCTAAGTCTTCCTCGCGTCTAAAAATCTCTTCAAAGATCGGCGAGGGTGCCAGGTGGTGCCCTGTCCCTGAGAGAGTAGGTGCTCTCTCGAAGGGACTGCCAGGGGAGGGCTATCGCGAGGGAGAGCTCTGACATCCAGGTCCGGTTGAGCCAGAGGGGCGCAACCAGCAAACTGTTCCTCGTCCTCCCTGACCTTGCACAGTAACTGCGCGAGCAGGCTCACTGGGGGAAACGCGTATTGCGCGTGCCCCGAGGCCAGCTGTAAGCCAGTGCATCCGTGCCGAGAGCACTCGGTCAGGGAAAGAACAACTGGCAATGAGCGATCTCGGGGGAAGCAACAGATCGATCTGGGCTTCCCCGAATCGCGCCCATATCAGCTGAACAGACTCGGGGTGGAGTCTCCATTCTCCAGGACGCAAGGCTGCCGTGAGAGCGCATCGGCTGCACGGTTGAGCTTGCCTGAATATGAATGGCGTGCAGCGATTTCAGCCGCGGATGACTCCAGAGGAGCAGACGGCGGGCGAGCTGAGACATGCGGCGAGAGCGCATACCCCCTATACGGCTGATATACGCCACCGCCGCCGTACTGTCCGTCCTGACCAGCACGTGTTGCCGCTCCAACACCGGAAAAAAACGGTGGAGAGCGAGGAACACTGCCAACAGCTCCAGGCGATATGCCAATGCAACTGGGTACCTTTCCACAGGTCCGCAGCCGCATGCCCGCAACGCACAGCCCCCCAGCCCGTGTTGGAAGCGTCTGCTGAAACGACAACAAGACTGGACGCCTGTTCTAGAGACACCCAGGTCTGTAGGAACGAGGGGTCGCTCCAAGGGCTGAGGGCGCGGCGACACAGCGCAGTAACAGAGACTCGGTGTGCGCGCGCGTGCCATGCGCGTCTGGGGACTCGATCGTGAAGCCAGTGCTGAAGTGGTCTCATATAGAATAATCCGAGCGGCATGAAGCGGCTGCGGATGCCATATGCCCCAGGAGCCTCTGAAATAGTTTCAGTGGGACCACTATTTTACTGTCGAGCTCTCTCAGACAGTACAGCATCAGCTGAGCGCGCTCTCCGGAGAGGCGCGCTGCCATGGTGACCGAGTCCAGCTCCAGCCCGAGAGAAGAGATCCTCTGCACGGGGGCGAGTTTGCTCTTTTCTCGGTTGACCTGAAACCCCCACAGGTGGAAGTGCCAGAGCACTTTGTCTCTGTGCATAATCAACTCTGTGCATAATCAAGAGAGGGCAAAATTCAGCCAGTCGTAAAGAAATTGAGTATGCAGATGCCCGCGAGCCGAAGGGGCGCTGAGGCACCCTCCGCGGGCTTGGTGAGGACCCGCGGAGACAGAGAGAGCCCGGAGGGGAGGGCTTTGTATTGCCAAGCTCGACCTTCAAACGCAAACCGCAGAACTGTCGGTGGCGAGGAAGAGTGGAGACATGGAAATACGCGTCCTTCAGGTCTAATGCTGCAGACCAACCCAGAGGACGAACGCACCGGAGGATGCGCTTCTGCGTGAGCATTCTGAACGGCAGCTTGTGCAGGCAGCGGTTCAAAACGCCCGACGCGCTCGCTTCGCCAGAGGCGTGTGCGGGGGCGGAGCAGCTCTCGTAGGCGGGCGCCTTCGGCGAGGAGCAGGTATGAATGGCACGGCGGGCGGAGCGGGCTACGGACCGCCGATAAGACATCACCCACCAACTGCTCTCTCACCGCCTTGAATTCCTGGGTGAATTCACAGACAGTGTCGCCGAACCTGGCTGGGGATATGGGGAAGTCAAGAAAGCGGACTTTGTCGACTTTGCGCATATCAGCCAGGGGTGGCGCTCCTGGACCACTAATGTGGACATCGTCCTCCCCAACGCACACGCAGCGGACTCAGTAGTCCGAAGAGCTAAGTCGGCGGCGGTGCGAAGCTCGTAAGCCTGGGTTGGACCCACCCTCGTGCAGCTCGGCCAGCGCCTGCGCTTGGTAGCGCTGGTAGGTGGCTATCGCATGCAAGGCGGAAGCAGCCTGGCCCGCAGCTATGTAAGCTCTAGCTCCGAGGGAGGTAGATAACTTACAGGCTTTGGATGGGAGACGAGGCGGACTCCGCCAAGAAGAGGCGCCGCGCGGATTTACCGCCATCGCGCACTCAACCTGAGGAATCGCCACATACCCCCTGGCTGTTTCACCGTCAAGAGTGGTTAGGGTGGAGGAACACGCAGCACGAGCAGAAAAAAGTGCTTTACAAGACCGCGTGAGCCTACTGTGCAACCTCCGGGAAGAAGGGAACGCCCCTCTAGTCGGTCCGGCCGCGGAGCTGGGGGATAAACCATCTCCAACCCACGGCCGAAGCAGCCCGGGAAAGCACGGCTAACATGTCCGTTTCAGGATCCGTAGTGACAGCGCTCACCAGCCCGAAGGGGGCGAGCGGGTCTGGATCATCATCGGACAATGAAAGCCCACCCTCCGATGCCGCGGTGGACATCTGGTCTCCGGTGTCATCGGGCGTAAGGGCTACCATCTGTTAGACGGATCGCTTCCCCCGCCCGAAGCTTGGATGGAGCGCTTAGAGGAGCGGGAGGTCCGCGGGCCCGTGGGCGACGGATTATCTCTCGCTGAAACCCTCAGATCTGCCCGAGTGCCCGCTGCAGAGCAGGGGACAACTGGGGTGGTTCGCCCTTTTGCAAAGGCTAACCGCGATCTTGCGCAACAGTCATGGCATCGCAATGACGACATGAACTGCCCGCGAGCAGCGCATTAACATGCTGGACCCCCAGACATGCAACGCAGTGCCCGCGCCCATCATCCGAGGACAGGAAACCACCGCATCCAGAAACGCACAGTCGGAGCGCCGTCCTGATAAGGACGTGCTGCACGACTGTGTTGCTCTTTCTGTGAAGTTTGCAACTTTATACGCACCGCTCTGGAGGACCGGACCCAAAGAACGCCAGGCAAGGGAGAAACCCAGCTCGACCGTCTGCCACTGCGTGTACACACTCTGGACCGGGAGAATGCTCTCGTTCGCTCAGAATCGCTGGTCACAGCAGGAGGAACCCTCATCGACTCGATCAGAAAGTCTCTGAAGCGAAAAGGATAGCGTCTGCTGGCGCCAGGTGAGCTTATATACTCAGTTGATTGCTTATGCCGCTCACCTGCGCAGGCTTGCGCTGCCAATTCATTCTTAATTGGCCCGTTCAATACTCTTTCAGACGAGTAGCTTCTGAACCGAACCTCCCAATGCGTGGATTTTACAATCAAATCCACTTATAGTGCTGAAGTTCCCCCCGAAGGGGAACTGAGATGTTCAAGTCTGAGATGATTTGCGCTTTATAACATGATGCGTTATCTTATCTTAGCCATCAGAAGATAGGTACACTGGGGTCATAAAGGGATGGACATGGTCAGCAAGAATACTCATGTAGGCTGTGGTGTTGACACGATGCTTAATTGGTACTAATGGGCTCAAGGTGTGCCAAAAAAAATTACACCACCAGCCTAAACCGTTGATACAGGGCAGGATGGATCCATGCTTTCATGTTGTTGATGCCAAATTTGGACCCTACTATCCGAATGCTGCAGCAGAAATGGAGACTCATCAGACCAGGCAACATTTTTTTCAATCTTCTATTGTCCAATTTTGGTGAGCCTGTATGAATTGTCGCCTTAGTTTCCTGTTCTTAGCTCACAGGAGTGGCACCCAGTGTGGTCTTTTGCTGCTGTAACCCATCCGCCTCAAGGTTCAACCTGTTGTGCGCTCAGAGATGTTCTTCTGCATACCTCGATTGTAGCGAGTGGTTATTTGAGTTACTGTTGCCTTTCTATCAGCTGGAACCAGTCAGGCCATTCTCCTAAGACCTCTGGCATCATCAAGGCATTTGCGTCCACAGAACTGCCAGTCACTGGATATTTTCTCTTTTTCTGACCATTCTCTGTAGACCCTAGAGATGGTTATGTATGAAACCCCTTGTAGATCAGCAGTTTCTGGAATACTCAGACCCTGAAATACCCATTCTGATGCTCGGTTTGAACTGCAGCAGATCGCCTTGACCATGTCTACATGTCTAAATGCATTTGAGTTGCTGCCATGTGATTGGCTGATTAGAAATATGTGGTGTACCCAATAAAGTGGCCGGTAAGTGTATATGATCATTTTATTAATATTTAATATTATTATATTTATTCCGATAATATGTTTATTTGACGCCTAATATGTAATGATGTTTACATTATTTTAAGTATATTTTTATGTTTTTTACTGGAATAAAACTAAAATAACAACTTTGCCCCTTTTTATTACTATGTAAGCCTATTAAATACTTTTATATCTGATGTTACTCTTATTTGAACAGCCATCATAACTGAGTTTATAAATTAAAGAAATATAAGTGTATTTGACTTGAACTGACATATGACAGCCAAAAAAAGGGCTTTGTAAAGCTGAAAATGCTCTACAATTCCCTATGATGAGTTCAGAGGCTCTGGGAAAGCTGTAAGGCCTCACCATGCTGCTAATGGAAGCCTATTAGCAGCAATTACAAAGAGTTGCCTTTCGGGACCAGAAGCACATCCATAACTAGCATCAGCACTGATGTAGATGATGCCTTTCAGTGCTGGATGACAGGCCTGCCACATAATTACACACAAATCAAGAAAGAAGTCAGCTTGGAAGACACAGCACTGCATGAGGAAAGCCAGTAGTCAAGGAGACTGTATGTCTTCATGGCAAAATTACATTTTACAGTAAACGTATCTAAATATGCTGAGGATTGGATATTCAAATATTAATTAATACAGAAAATGTACATTTTGGGGTCTTGTTTTCAATAAAAATATATCATGATGAATTCAATTTAAATTAAATCTTAATTATTTTTAAAATACATTTAAATTATCTAAATATTATTAGAAATGTAATTTTTTGTAAATTTTTTGTATTTTTTTTAATTCCTTTCCTTTATCTTATGAGACTGGCACTAAAAACTCATCTCACACCATCAATAAACAAACAAACAAACAGAAGAAACGCACGAGTATCTGGCCTACAGACCATTCGCACACGTTTATTTTTAACATCAGCAATGACATTTCCAAGGATGGAGCATCTTTGCTATGTCTAGTGAGAGAATTGTTGACCGTAATCAGTGTGTGTTTTCTGACAGGACCACAGCTGCTATCGCTCAGCCCCTCATTGATTCACAGAGAGCATCAGTCTCCGCATCAGCAATGGAAAGTGTACAATCTTTTACACAAATGAAAAAATTAACATCACAGAATGTCTGTAAGACTTCAACAACCTCAGTCTGAATCCTCAAAACAAACATGCATGTTAACCGAATGTCTCATCAAAAGGGGAAAAGGGCTTTAGACTTTTAGTTATGCATTTATGGAAATATTCCTTCTTTGAGCCCAAATGAATGCTAACTCACAAAATCGAATGATATAACAAATTGATCCTAGTTCAATGTTCTGTTATGAATGTCGCACCTATCAGTAGTCTCGCTTCAGCAACAGGTGCTAATAAGCTTGTGTTTTACATTAGCAGCACTGGTAAAAAAGACTCCTGCTCTTTCATCTGAAGACGGCAGAGGTAAAAAGGTGGAATGTTTGCTCAAGCAACGCGTGATCAAGCGATTATCTCCAAAAATAGACCGCCGACAACCTGTCAGAGCCTTGGGGATTTTGGGGGGCCGAGACAGAAGTCAGTGAGGCTGAGACGAAGTCTGTCTCGACAGCAGCCAGTAATGAAGGATGTCGGCTTTGTCAAATGCCTTGTCTGTCGTGATGCACTTCTTGTTTTATGCAATGATATCATCCTGTTTTGCCTGTTTTTTGAAATGCCAGCTACAGAATAATGAGTTGGAGAAAAATGCCTGCACTTTGTAGAATTCTGGTTTATCGTGGCGCTTGTGGTTTGTGGTCAATTATTTTTAATCATCTTTAAAATAGGGATTGATCTTCCATAGAGCCTTTGCTAGCTTAATTTCCCACATTGCACTCTACAATAACATTATTTTGATTAAAATCCACATTTCATAAACATTTATTTATTTTTATTGGTAACAACCTGGGTAATAAGTGTGATAATGTACAATTAGCTGTCATTTTGCAGGTTTAATCCAAATAATTACAAGACCTCATAATTGATTATGCAATATGGTACTGCCACAGTTTCATAAAGCACCAAATATTTTAATCCTCTCATAATAACACAAAAGATTTTAAAGGCTTTGTGCCACTGCTTTAGCAAAGCACGCAATCAAAATAATCTGAAAACAAAATGTTTAAAAATATTTTTTTTAAATGGACAGAATCATAAATTGTTTAAGATCAAATAAATAAATAAATAAAGATTACGACCATTGTGGTACCATATGCAACTGTGATGTGAACTAGTGTCTGTTAAATTATAAAGTCAGCAGTTTCCTACCCCTATTAAATATACTTCAGTGTGTTTTTAAAGTGCCTGCAGAAAATGGGAATGATTCTTTTCACAGACTTCAACAGAGTGTAAAAATCATGAGGCTTCTGTGAGTTCTATCCAAACTGATCTTTATATTGTATTATCTATTGGATTCGAGTCAGGTGATTGGCTGGGCCATTCTACAGTTTGATTTTCTTTCTCTGAAAGCGTTTGAGAGTTTCCATGACTGTGTTTTGGATCATTGTCTTGCTGAAATGTCCACTCTGGGTTCATCTTCATCATCCTGCTAATGTAAATGTTGAACTGAAGCAGCTAACAACAATTTATAATGAAGAAGGGCAGAGGATTACTCAATAACTACTGAGAGATGCAGTCAGCTGCAGTCTGGGCTTTCACTGCCTTTATACGCCTGTGTGTTCAATACTTTTTCCCTTCACCATTTCAATTTATTATGCATAACCTAATTTGTAAACTAATTAGATTTGTTTTCTTCACATATATGGATTTCTTTGGTTGTTACCAACATCTGGTAAAAATTTCAAGCCAATGGCACCTTTAGAAATATGTTTTCTAAGAAAAAGGGTGACATGTTGAATACTTATTTCTCCCTTCATTTTTACATAATCATGTAAAAGGTTTCATTTGTAATAGGAAATGTACTACCATCAGTAGCATCGGCAGTCAACAGTTCACCTTTACCTGTGTGGATTGTGGGTTCAGCTCCACAAGAAAAGTCCCCAGAATTCAGAAGAAAGCAGGTTGCATCCTTCATGGTCTTGTCTCTGTTGCGTGAACATCGGAGGGTCCACCTCTCGCCAGGAGAGAGCGGTTGGGTCAGACTGCAGCCCTCCTCTTCTGAAAGAGTTACGGTAGCGTCGCCATTCTGCTTTGAATCTAACAAAAGGCAAAAAAGAAAAACATCAGTAATTATGACAATGTTAGTCATCAAAAGAGAACAAATTTCACTGTTTGCAATAAATATAATGTTGATTGATATCAGAAGTCACCATAATTGGGTAAAATTCAGTAGTGGTGAAAGAAAAATGTGTCAAATAGTTTAGTCCACATCTCAGTCCATTCTACTGAGTAGAATTTACTAGAGTAGAATTGAACGAACACTAAAGCAGTGTTCATGCAAATAATTATTAATAATTAATTAATAACTGAGCATTAATGATGAGCACCTGCTATTAACAAGAAAAATGAAACTAGGAAGTGAAACTGAAACAAAAAAATACCAAACACAACAACCTTAGATAAATGCAGAGGATGTAGATGACATACATAAATAAAGTATAATGCATATTATATTTTGTTTTTTTCTTAGTCCAAATATCAAAAAATAATTTTTATTTTTTTTTAATCATTTTTTTACCTTAAAATAAGCTAAATAATCTGCCATGGGGGTTAGCAAAATGATCTTAAAATACTTTATAAGAAAAAAAAACTTTTTTTCTACATATTTGGACTAGAAACAAGACAAAAATGCTAAGCAAGAAAATCTTTTTTGCACTGTTGAATCTTCTAAATATTTGAACATGTCTGTAAAATCGTTCCTGATGTCACACCACGTCTGGATTTCATGCTGTAGAATAAAGGTCTACTCTAAACAAAAGCATTCACATCACAACCCAGTCAGTGGCTACTACACTGTAGGATGATTTAGTTGTTGTTGTTGTTACAATTAGCCAGTACCACTCTCATATTTCCTCCAGGGTTTTCTTATCGTGACAAACCGATCTTAATGGTGACTTCAAATGAAGCACTTCCAATAAAACTAAATCTGATTCTATGTTAATGATCTCTTAGGCCTTCTGAAGATGTTCCATTCATTTCAACACTAGTTTAGAGTTACTTTAAACTTTGTAGACAGGACTCAGTTGAACTTTGCACATCAATTTAACATGGTATGTAGTTTTTCAGAGGAGAAAAACAGGCCTCATAATCCTGGCAACTATACAGTATCATTTCATAGATTTTTGCCTCTGAGAAACCCCCTTGTCTTGTAATCGTCATGTTTTACCTGAGCGGTTTCTTGTGATGTTTTCCTCCGCAGCGAGTGGGCATGTGTCGCTCTGTGTGCTGTTCCGTGGCGAGTTGCTTTCAGACTTCCCAAATGAGCCAGAGTCCAACACCATACCTGGGTTTGGGTTGTGCTTCTTCTTCTTCTTGGGCAGCTTTTGCTTGGCCATAGCCAGCGAGTAGTACATACCAAAATTGTTAACGATAACAGGCACCGGCATGGCGATAGTAAGCACGCCCGCTATAGCACATAACGCACCCACTATCATGCCGAGCCACGTCTTAGGAACCATGTCCCCATAACCAAGTGTCGTCATGGTGACCACTGCCCACCAGAAGCCGATGGGAATGTTCTTGAAATGCGTGTGGTTGCAGCCACTAGGATCGTCCGGATCTGCGCTGATACGCTCGGCGTAGTAGATCATGGTGGCGAAGATGAGCACCCCGAGAGCAAGAAAGATGATGAGCAAGCAAAACTCATTGACGCTCGCTCTCAAGGTGTGCCCGAGAACCCTGAGACCCACAAAGTGTCGCGTGAGCTTAAAGATCCGTAAGATTCGGACAAAACGGACCACGCGCAGAAACCCCAGGACATCCTTGGCAGCTTTGGAGGTGTTTCCAATCAAACTCCTCTCCAGATAGAAGGGCAGAATGGCAACAAAGTCTATGATGTTCAGCTGGTTCTTAATGAACAGGAGCTTGTTTGGGCAACATATGATGCGGACCAGGAACTCAAAGGTAAACCACACCACGCAGATTCCCTCCACCACTGTGAGCACTGGTTTGGTATCCATAACCTGGATGATGGTGGTGCTGTTGGTGGCTGATTTTGTATCGGTGTGATTGTGAAACTCAAAAAAGGCCTCGTGGGTCTCTAGGCAGAAGTTAGTGATGGACACCAAGATGAAAAACAGAGAGACGAAGGCTATTACCTGAAACAGATAAAAGAATTGGTAAGCAAATGAGACCAGAAATATACATCTCAACATCAGTCTCATGTCTGAACTTTGTTAGGACTTTTTTAGGCATTTGAAAGCTAAGCGATCTAGGGCAGTGGTTCCCAAAGTGGGTGTCGAGACCCTCAGGGGGGACAATGAGCTGGGGTCACTTAGTGATTTCCAAAAATCTAATTCATTTTATTAAACTAGTAGAATTAACCTACAGAAGAAAAAAGTAGTTCAATAAAAAAGCAAATAAAAAAACATCAGCCTTCCAATATTTTGTGACCCCTGGGGTGATTTGCAGCAGCAAATGTAGCAGATTGATTTTATGGCACTCTGACACCTTTACAGCACTCATGTATATTAAAAATAAAAACAGGCCAAAACTAAACATAGAGGATGATCTCTGAGCTGCATTCTTTAAATTTAAACGATGAATAGAATATGTGTGCACCGTTGTGTGCAAGCTTTATATATCGTCACCTTGGAATTACAAATGCAGAGAGAACCTTCTAATAGTAAAAAGTCATTTTCTGCTTGGAATTATAAGGTTCTGTCTGGCAGATCATTAATTGAAGCATTAATTTTCAAGAAATACAATCAATCTGCTTATTAATTTAATAGAAAAAATAGAATTTGGTGTTGTAACAATATGTTGATGTTTGATAAAGTAACATTGTTGCTTTCTATAACATTTAGGTAATGTTTTAGGATGATTATTTTTTTATACTTTAACAAAATTAAGCAAATTAAACAAATTAAGCTTACAAGACTGTGCTAAATATTTTGTCCAGCACAGATGTTAATTTTATGTAATCAATATGATAATATTTATTGAATTATATGCTTCATATAAACTATTATATTAAATTTATTGAATTTCCCAGAGATGGGTTGCGGCTGGAAGGGCATCCGCTGCGTAAAAACTTGCTGGATAAGTTGGCGGTTCATTCCGCTGTGGCGACCACGGATTAGTAACTTAGGGACTAAGCTGACAAGAAAATGAATGAATGAATGAAATTTATGGAATTATATGCCCCAAGATTTAAATTAAGTATTTGCCCTTAAAGGCTTAAATTTAAAGACTAAAAGAAAACGAACAAAAGTTTAATGAACAAAATGTTTCACTGACTATATATACACAAATCAAAATATTTCACATTTAATATATTACATATTTTAATAACTGTTTCTTTTTCAACAATGTAAACTTTAACATTTGATTTCAACGTCAAAAAATGCTTCTAAATCCTCACAGTTGCTCGCATCTTTTCAGTTTCAGGTTTCTTCTAAACTTTATGTGGTGCAGCATTATTTATTCGACTCTGATTTGGTGTTTCTGGTCTTTCCCGCTGTTAATGGAGCTGTCCGGTGAAATGAAAAACAAAGCTGATTCTGATTGGTCCTCGTGCGTACATTTAAATTGCTGATTGGCTCACAGAAAGAACCTTATACAGCCAAGCTAGAGTTCGACTTTTTAGATAAAACCTTTTTTGTCTTTTTAAATAAAAAGTCTTAAAATGTAAAAAACTTATAAAAAAATTACATAATGTAAATAAGTTATTTAATAAGAATATGTCAATAACTCAATTTTGACAAAAAATGTCAGACAGAACTTTATAATTCTAAGTTGACGATATTTATAACCACCTCGGAGGATATTTAGAGTCACAAGTCACTGGCATTGTAATTTTGGAGGTAATGAATTGAAGTTTAAAAGGAGCTTTAAAAGAGCACTACTCAAACTAACAAATAATTCAAGCAAAATTGTACATCTACGTGTAATTCTTCTTCCCATTTAACACCAGCACGCCAGTGCAGGGCTTGCAACGGCAAGTCTAGTATGGAAGGATGGTGCTTTAGAGGTTTACTGCCACAATAGTTCTGTAGTTAGAATATGTCATAGGTAATGTTTTTAGTGCTGTCATCGTGGTCTCATCTAAAAATACACTGGCATCATCTGAATTAAAGAGAAAAATAATCACTTTAATGTTTAAGTGAACGAAATAGCCTTGCTAGCAAACTTACTTCCACAACTGACTGTGTTCTCAAAATAAAACATAAATCAACATCATTGTTTTATTGTTTTTAAACTTTTAACACATTTCCCCCATTTGCATTTCTGTTGCTTAATTATGTATGCAATTACTTAAACAAAAAAACATTGTTTTTACAATACACAGGTTGGCTTCTCAATCATATTTGGGGACAGCTCTCAGATGGGTGACTCCTGGGGTGGAGGGTGAACAATAGTAATCTTGCCTATAGGGTGCCAAAAAGTCTAGAAACAGACCAGGTTGTTAAAATGCGGAAATATAAAAAATATATATTATAATGATGGAGATGTGATAGACATTATTCTTTGGTGCAAAAAAGAATAACATTATGATTAAGTGTTACAGATGGCGTCAGTAAGACATTGTTCTTTTGTTCTCTTCATTTTACTACAGATTTATTTTTAAACAAGACACAGTTTGACTCATGCTTTTCAGAGACTAAAAATAAAAGATAATATGGTGCCAACTCTGACAGGAACCGACGGCAATGCAAAAACAAACAAGAGTAACAATGTTTTAACCACGTGTCATTATTGCTTGTTCTTTTATGTATGGCATCTTTATACCTTTTAATCCAAAATAAACATTAATTCACAGTACCTGTGTGAATATTAGTCTTTAGCTCACATTATTTTATTCTATTAAGTACAATGAACTGTCAGTCATATCTGAGATAAATAAACTTGTATTACATGTCATAAACAACGTCAATGTTTTCCTCCTTCGTATATTTAAAAGAGCTGCACAATACTGGGCTGTTCATGAGTTCAAAAGGAAAGAAAACACTCACACAGTCCTCAGGCCACAGCCATCATTTTTTGCTGAGCCCTATTAGTTACTTACTTCCTTATTAACATACAATATTATCTCCAAATTTACCACCAGTGGAGGCCATTCATTATTCTTTCATTAGCAAGACACAATTAAATTAGCCCAAATTAGCTCTAAATTATCTCTCACAACGATGCCATGCAGAGTTCAGCGTAATCCAGCAGCAGCAGCTTAGATACAGTAAATCAGATGTGCGAAACTGTCAAGATGTGTGTTTTATCTGTGTTTTTAATGTAGATATATGTAATAAATATAGAGAAAGCATAAGAACAGAAAATCAGGTGAGTGTGGTTGGGGGGAGGGGTAACCATGCCAACCATGTCACACCAGCATGGCACAGTTGGAGACTTGTTGTCACGCTGAGGGAGACACAAGCCCATGGGCAGAATGATAGCACTCACAGATCAATTTTATTTATATACACACACACACATCCTCAGAGGAGCAGGAAGTATTGTATGAAAACTGTGCTAGAAACACTAATAATCATCAGTTTTCTATTACAGATCCATCAGAGATATTTAATGGAAAGCTCTACTTTATTACAACTCCCCTTGAGTTAAACAGTTGAGTTTTACTATTTTGAACTCATTCAGTCGATCTATGGGTCTGGGGGGAGCGCTTTTAACCTAGCATAAATCATTAAATCAGATTAGACCCTTACCATCTCACTCAAACAGTTAAAAAATAAAGAGTTCTAATAGTTTTCCGATTTAAAGCTGAACTATTATGTAGTTACATTGTGGCTTCAGCAGGCGCAATGATATTATGCAGATTCTAACTGCTGGTGCAACTGTAAGGCTTGGTGCTAGGGACTATTTTCAGACACTGCGTAATATCATTGCGCTTGCTTCAGCTATGGTACAGCACCAAAGTTCCTTACACCACAATGAGAGTATAGTTCCTGGCCATATCGACCTAGAAGATAGCAAGTTTTCATTTTACGACATTTTTAGTACATGATCTAACTACAGAAGAGTCAAGCTTTCAATTGGAAAATCATAAAACTTTGTGATCATTTGCTTTAGATGCTAATGGTCTAATCTGATTCAATTATTTATGCTAAGCTGGGCGGAAAGTGCTCTCACCAGCCCTTGGGATAGGCTGAATGAAAAGAAAAATGCTAAGGGGAGTAGTAAAATGAGCCTATTTTCAATAATGTGGAGTGTTCCCTTAAGAGCAGAAATATTCGGTCTATTTGAGGTGCAGGTTCTATTCATACCCATTATGAATATAACTATTTTTAATTATGAGTTTTTACATTCATAACCTAAATTAACAATTAGCACTTAGCTATGGAAAAAATAAGAGACCACATGACAAATTTCTTTTTCTTTTGAGTATTTACAGAAGAAGATGTGTCACATAAGCTTTCTTCCGTTGTAATCTTAACTTATTTAAAAAGTATAGAAAGTTATTTTACTGTCCCTAATAGTCTTTTAACCAGGACTGCACTGCAGTGTATTTTATGTACATATGAATTTTGGAAGTTTACAGCTGAGAGACACATTTTTGCAAAGAGTCTTATTGCATTGTGCACTTGTGCAAATAAATAAAAGACAGCAATGAGTAGTATTGTGATCGTTCCAGCAGCCCTTTTGTTTCACTCTTGATTAAAGTGCTGTACTGAGTACTTTAATCAGCTTTAATCAATAGCCAAGTGGTCACAACAAGGGAAGAGCCCTCTGATTCCGACCAGCGACAGTTTCACTCCTATTCAGCACAACATGAATCATTTTTTTCTTTCTTTCTTTTCCAGCAGCTGAAATGCAAATGTGGCAATTAAATGAGAACATGTATGTGGGCAGAGCAAGCGTGGGCGTCTGTGTTTAAAGCCACTTCTTCTGGAAATCTTTCTAGCTATAACAATAAACCTATTCAGCTGAAGAGTTTTAACATCATTCAAGATTTTTAACAATTCAATAAACTAAATGTATTAATATTGAATATATATATATATATATATATATATATATATATATATATATATATATATATATATATATATATATATATATATATAAACTCTACAACATTGTGTAGGGGAACTGCACTGTGTTGGAAGGTCCTCATTTCATAACCCCAATTTTTACATGAAAAAATATCATTTAGAAATAATAAGAAATGTGATGTATGACATATTCCAGTTCATTTAACTAGAGAAAATTAGATACAATTAATGGCAAAATCCCTATGATGACGTTTGAAAAAAATATTAGCACAGACATTTTTAAAAGTACAGAACAATTTCTTGACCTAATGCAGTTTGCATACAGGCCTAACAGAGGTGTGGAAGACGCCATAATCACTCTGCTCCATTTGCTTTTCAACATAAAAAAGTTTTTTTTAATAAAAAAAAAATATTTTTCCCATATTTTGACCCTCTATTTTAAACACACTATTTTAAAAAGGATTGCCACATCTGAGCCAAAATACACCCACTGTTATGATAGGGTAACAGTTCTGCATAAAAACTAATAATAAATAGCATCTTCTAATGTACTCTGAAAGCAATGTGTAAATACAGTATATATAAAAAATGCTATTCACAATTGTGTGTTGCATCCAATAAAATTGGCTCTGAATATTTTTTTTCATTGTTTATGAAAAGCACGAGTTGAACTGTCTTGTTTAAAAATTAATTTACAGTAAAAATGAAGCATAAAAATTGTCTTACAACATCATACTGAGATGAAATATGGCAAAGTTCTGAAATTTACAGGAGATTTTTTTAATACTGTGACATGTCAAAACAAAACTTAACCCACACTCACAACATGATTTCTGCTGCTTGTTCAAACTAATTATTTAAAATAAGCTGAATCAACACATTTCTTGATATTTTTTTAGGGACAACTTAAAATTTGTTAAGCTACCTTAATCAATTTGTGTTGTGACAACATAAATTAATTGTGTGGAACCCTGCAATTTGTACAGTGTATTGTAAAATTTTGCATTCACTTGAGAAAAAAAATAGCATCATTAAAGTTTAGTCACATTTTTATTTGAAATGAATCTGCTGATTGTTTGACTTCCACTAACACCTTCATATGGCATGCTTTAAAATAAAAAACGGACATCATATTGTCAGTAATGTTATGTGTTGTTCCTATAGTTGAGTTTTACCTTAATACGTTAGTTTTCTAATGAAGAAATGGGAAAATAATGGAGTCAAGCTGCTCTCAAACCCTGCAGAGTGCTATTGTGCAACATTAACACAACCTTCTAGAGCACTGAATACAAACAATTTAAGTGGAGTAGTAAATTGCTGGACAGATGGGTCATTACACACGTTTACCCAGCATTATATCACATAACAAAACACATTGTATTCCAACAGTTCATTGAGACTAAACATTCAAACAAACAGCATAGTTGTGTATTAAACTCAACTATTTTGTGCGCTCAAAGTATTTCCCTAACACAACCTTCTATGTGAGCCCATTCACAGACAGATTATACAGTAGGTATCTATTTCTTTCCATTGTAAAAAGTAAAGCAAAAATCCCCTATCTTGACCACTTTCATTTCATTTCAGATTCTGTGCAAAAGTGAGCAACTACTGTAGATAAAAGCTCACTTTTTTAGCACACAAATAAAATTCAATGCAATGCAATTCGTAAATGAAATGTAATTAACTTAATTGGTTCACATACCATTCAGCCCTATTTCTCTGCTTATATGCTTTTTTTATATTCGCTCTCTGGTGTTCTAGCAAAATAAAGGTGTAATACAAACAACCAAAAAGAAAAAAATGCATTAACAGTAGCAGATGGCAACACTGTAGCACATGCTTTCAATAAACAGAACAATATTTGGATGCTACAGTAGCTATTGTAGCTTTTTATAGTTATCATCCTTGGCAAGAAAGGGCCTTAGTAATAAGTGGAGGCAGGTTTTCTTTTGGTGAACTGTGCTAAAATTGTATTAACATGGAGGCCAGATGGCTGTTGTCTATTATTCACCATAAAAATAAACAATGATTGCTATGTGGGACTGCTCATTTAGATGTTCAGCAGAAACCACTGATTCATTGAAATCTGTCTGAGAACATCAACACTTGATTTCCTTTTTTTTTTTTTTTTACTAAAACAGTTATTTACATCTTGAAATTGTACTTTGTAAACCCTTTCACATATAAGTTTCTTAAATTGAGGTAACTTTCATAGTAAGTTATCAAAGCAACTTTTGTTCTGAATAAGCTTTAAATGTCTTATGTATTCAGGGTTAAGAAACTCTGAGTTGACAGAACTTAGGGTTTCTGGAACTAACAGGAAGCAGATTTGGAGTAAATCTAATCTTAGTTTATGGGTTTAGCAGCTGATAAATTAAACCTTGCTTTCTGGAATGCATCACAGGTGACTAATAGATCAAAACAAATGCATAGTCAGATATTTTTATGCTTTTTCTTGATATATAAAACATTTAATAACATGCATAGTGTAATATTGCAAAATAAATATGACAATTTACAACAATTTAAATTATATACATATTTTATATAACAGATTTTATAGATTTTAAAACGTGAATGTGTAATAATTACATAATATTAGCATTGTAATTGCAAATAATTTCTGTAATTCGAAGCTAAATTTGCAGCTTAATTACTCCTGACGTCAGTGTCACATTAATAATCCATCAGATACAATTACTTTATACTCTCTTCCTGATTTTTTTGTGGAAACTGATGCATTTTCAGGGTTCATTTAAAGATTTCAATACATGAATAAGTCAATCAACTGTGCCATTTCTTAATAAAAGAAAAGAGGGAGAAAAAAAAGAGAGGGCTGGTTTAATAGAAAGTGAACGTGTCAGCCGTGTCTGTGAGCGTCTGTACCAGCTGTTCTCTACTGCAGCCTCCAGCTCATTTAGCGTTTAGTCACAGCTCACAAAGACATTTACCCATAGTGCAGCTGTCACATTCCAGTCCACCTGTATGAGCAAACCCTATTGTTTCACAATTAATTTTCCATGGAAAACAATTCAAGCTTCCCATAACTGTCAGACAAGAAAAAACAACGTCAGAATAAAGCAGGAAGACTCAAAATATAGCATAAAGGATACATATAAACTCTCTGGCAATCAGGTCCTCAGGGCAGATGTGCTAATACTGGTTAATAAACCACACAGAGAATAGCTTCGCCTATAAGTCTTTATTATATACTGTATCCATGACATCATAAAATATGTATTATATATTTGACCAAAACATAGTGACTAAATATCCTGTACCCTTAAAAAAAAACAGCACAAGAAATACCTATTGTAGAACAAGTGTAGAACAAATTTGCAAACCCTGACTGAATTAGTAAAACATAATGTATAAGCCTGTGTAATACAAATGTTAACAACACTAATACATAAAGAGACAACCAAAGTTAAATAGTTGATTTTTTAAAACATAAAATCCGTAGTGATGATTATAAATATAAGTTTACGATATCAAATCAGTCACTTGAGTAAAAGTACATCTACCCTAATAAAATATTCATTCATTAATTTTCTTGTCAGCTTAGTCCCTTTATTAATCTGGGCTCGCCACAGTGGAATGAACCGCCAACTTATCCAGCAAGTTTTTACGCAGTGGATGCCCTTCCAGCCGCAACCCATCTCTGGGAAACATCCACACATCCATTCACACACTACGGACAATTTAGCCTACCCAATTCACCTGTACCGCATATCTTTGGACTGTGGGGGAAACTGGAGCACCCGGAGGAAACCCACGCGAACGCAGGGAGAACATGCAAACTCCACACAGAAACGCCAACTGAGCCGAGGATAATAAAATAATAAAATATTACCCCAGTAAAAAGTATAAAGTCCTCTTTTTCAATTTTAGTCAAAGGTCAAATGTACTTGATTTGTAATGTACTAAAGTATTAAATATACTTACTGATGAATGTTTATTTGTCAAGAAAAAGAAAATTGTCTTACCAGAAATTGTCAAAAAAGTCTGTAAATCTGTGCTTACAAATATAAACAATATTAAAAGAAATAACATTTAAAAAAATGTAGCACTTTAAAAGACTTGTATAATTATTTTAGTTTGTATTTATTAAATGCTACTGCAGAATAAATGCATGATCATTAATTTACGTTAATTTAGCATTATGTTTTGTTTTCAAATAAAAGCTATCACATTCATTTTTGTTTGTACATTAAGTAAATCATTTACTTCTGAACTAGATCATTAGAATCAGTGAGTTGTTTAACTGAGTACAGATGTGTTCATATCAGTCCAATCAACAAATGAATTGTTCAGTTCAGATTGTGAACTGATTTAACAGGTTAACCAAAAAATTCAGCTTGTTCACCAAAAAAATAGTATCGCATATCTGAGCTTGTGGTGATAACTCCCTTTTTATTTTTTACTCAGCAGCAACATTTAGGAAATAATTACAATATTTCACAATATTTTTATCCCACTACTGTAATAATAATTACAATGTTGGGATAAAAATTACAATATTTAGTTTTGAAAAGAAGTAAAGTCAAACTTGCACTCAACGTTATTTTTGCTCCTTGCTCAGACTACTTATTTAAAATGAGCTAAATCAACACAATTCTTGAGTTTTTAGGCGGAAAACTTAATTGTTTTATGTTCAATCCACTAAAATTTGTAAAAACAATTCATTTAACCTAATCACTTGTGTTGCGACAACATGAAAGAATTGTGTGGAACCCCCATTTTTACAGTGTACCTAACTTGATAATTAGTAGTAGTGAAGTAAAAATACCAATGGACCGCATGCTATTTTAGAACCATAATGTGCGAAATCAAGTTAAGATTATATTATTGTACAAGTTTATCAAGCTGTTTGCATAAACATCATCTTAATTTGCACTTTGTGGCTAATTATAAGCACACACTCTTATACACATTCCTCTTATACGGTTTCACACCAAGCATGCTGGTAACTATAAATCTGCCTCAGCTTGCTCATTTAAAGTCCAGCTTAATACAGTCATATTTTGAGTTCATCCTTTATGCATTAATTACAATGAACTGTCACTTATATTTACGTGAAATTACCTTAATTGATTCATTTAGACTGTTTGGTTTTACAGTGTGACAGGAGTGAAATTACCTCCACTTATTGTAGTCTTGCTAAGCTGCAGGCTATAGGGACTGAAAGCAATCGCATACTGTACACAAGGGATGAATTAAGCCACTATTATTTTGTCTGTCGTATAACTGCGAGTCCAGAGCCAGAAGCTCATGAGCTGCACTGCCAAGCTCTTCTCCAGGGACACTCAATGGACTGTCTTTTCCCTGCATGAACAACAGCGTTTGTGCATTTGGACATTTCACTACAATGGATTTTGTTTTCAGTTCACAAATAGAGAACAAACATAAAAAAGTCAGGGTAGTTTTTATTGCAAACTGTCACAGAAGTAACATGTCAGGGCAAAATGCACTTTGGCCCAGGAATGAAAGTGGTAAATAAATTAGATTGTGAATCAAGCTGTTCTGCACTCGGCCACCTTGACCTTGAGCTTGTGTTTCTTGAGTGTATAAAAATCTGTCACTGTGCAGGCAGTGTAGTGTAAACTGCATAGGGCCCTCCGCAAGAGTGAAGGCGAGGCCCTCACTGCATAATCAAATATTCACATATGAGTGTGCCAGTGTTGGTACCAACAACCAGTGGCTAAGTGCAATGACATAAGGAACCGAAGAGGTCACAGCGACTCAAGTTCATCCCAGATGAAAAACCCTAAAATATAACTATGAAAAAATGACTACTAAAAAATGTTACATTTTACAAACATGAATACAATGAAATCATGTTTTTTACATTTAAACTACCCATAAAAAGGTTGTGAAAGTATCCAACAAGCATTTCACCTTTAAAAATTGGCATAACGTCCATTTCTTGAAGCGTTTTTCTGTACAATGTCTGTATTACCCATCTGACATGTGCACTGGCTTTTGGAAAGTCTGTCTTGGCTTATTGACTTGATAAAATTTATTTAAGTGAAACAATAAATGTTTTTGCATTAACAGCAAAAAAATAAAATAATAAAATAAAATAGGCTACTCTTTTATAGTTGGTCTTGCATATAAGTCTTTATTCTAAATTGAATATTTTATTTTTAAGTAAGAGAACGATAAGGAGGTGGGCAAAGTTTGTAGTGCAAATACTGTTTGTACATCCAAACAGAATATTTCTGAAAATAATCTGCAACAAAGATTAATATGTATTGTGTAAGAGCTTGCAAAAGTTTCTGGTTGATTTTTCTGCCAACATGATGGAACGGTGCATTTGGTTTGGAAAAAAAATTGGGTTTATGTCAAAACCTAACGTCAATGTTCCATTTTAGTCACTTTCCAACACAAACTAAAAACAACAAAATATCAACGTCTAATGATGTTATAGCTTGATGTTGTGTGGATGTTACAATATGATGATTAAATGTTAGCATTTGACGTCAATATGATGTCGGTTTAAGATATTGGCTCGATGTTGGATTTTAATCACTTTCAAACACAACCTAAAATCAACAAAATATCAATGTCATTTCAC
Source organism: Danio rerio (assembly GCF_052040795.2). NCBI lineage: Eukaryota > Metazoa > Chordata > Actinopteri > Cypriniformes > Danionidae > Danio > Danio rerio. The sequence goes on from NC_141028.1 coordinate 26,962,725, forward strand.
AGCGCAATCGGACGTCACAATAACATTGTCCTTAGATGCTGGCGACCTAAATGTAACCTAATATTAATATCTTATGCCGTTGTGTGTCTGGTGGGTTCGTTTTTCTATTTGGTAGTATTTAACTTCAAATGTTTCAGATCAGATATAAACCGCAAACCTGACATTTAAAACTAAAATAAAATTTAATTTCTGAATAGGGATGTGCAATATTTATAGCTGATGATAATACTATAATTCTACAATACTTCCCGCAGGCCATTTGCAGCCCCACTTCCTCCTTCTCAAGATGAGATTTGGCCCAACAAAACATATATTAAAATCATTGTTGTGCAGTCACGTTTAGCCACTTGTGGTTTTGACCACCCACCTACTGGACATGTAAAGTACTGTACAGTATATTCAGGATACTTTCGGTTTCTCTCAGTGTGCGGTCGAAAGTAACACACATGCAGATTATTTCTGGGGTTGATTGAATCGCTGAAATATGTGTCCATAGGTTCTCTATTTTTACTAAAGCTTTATTTTTGTAAATATTCAAGGATTATTTGATTATAATCAGTTTTATACCGACTGTATTTTGTTGTACAAACACCTCTTCATGACTTACATGTTATGCTGGTGGTGTAAATATGATCATTTTGCTAATAATCGATTCAAATGGTCTAATTAATAAACTATTCTAATATACATGTTACGATTTGTATAAAAAATGTGCATTAGTAAAATTTGACTGCTGGCTGAATTGAACATGTTTAAGTAAATGTGAATATATACATACTTTCCCCCTCTTTGTTGTAGTTTTACAAAAAAAGAAAGATATTGAAAAGAACAATTGCCAGTAAATTGTAAAGAGTACCCAAACTCTTTTCTGCTGTCTTACACTATCTGTTGAACTTTTGCTTAAGCAACAATTAATAGGGACATAAATATTATTACTATTATTATTATGCCTATTATTATATTGTAGTATTTTCATAGCAATTTAAACTACAACTTCAATATGTACAACAAGAAACAAAAAGAAAGAGCTATGATTCTCTGGGGAATAATGTCTTAGTGCATCAATTACATCAGGTTTCCACTTTTTTCTTGTGCTTAAATGTTAAAACAGCCCGTCTATGAATTGTCAGTCACTGATATGGCCCCTAGCCAATTTGAGTTTGAGACCCCTGCTGTAATTCTTGTTTTACTAAAGTGCGGTCTAACGCTATTGATTTTTTTGGCAAAAGCATTTAATACATGATGAAGCCAGTATGAATACAGTTTGGATGACCCTATAATTCAAGTTATAAAAGCAAAAATAAATATATTATCTACGTATGGGTTTCTAAACCTGATATAGTTCATTAACATTGCCCAAGCAAGAGTGTTTTTTCTGAATAACAGCGCATGTGAACAATATGATTATTTTTTTTTTTTGTATAATTATTTTTTGGGGGGTTTGACCTTTATTTGATAGGACAGTAGGGAATTGACAGGAAAGCATGGGAGCAGACAGAAGGGAAGGATCAGCATAGGACCACAAGGCGGAATCGAACTCAGATCGCCGCAAGCACTAGAGTACATGTGTCGATGCACTAACCACTACACCACTGTCGCCGACATCAATATGATTATTAATAAGTTTTATGAAAACCATGATACTTTGTGAATACTTAAAAAAAGCATATATTTAAAATCAGTTTTTTATTTTGCTTTATAGATAAGAAAAGATAAGAACAATTTCAACAATCAGTAACTTTTTTCTTCTTTAATATGCTATTTTACTCAGAAATACCACACACAATGGAAATAAAATGGATTGGAAACCTTACTACTGTGTTTAAAGTTGAAGCTCTTTGAAAATGTTATTTTTTTTTTTTTACAAATAATAAACATTCATTTCCATGGTTCTTCTTGCCTCCTTTTCTCTCCAACACTACATTGCAGTGAACAGTAAGTATTGGCCTGTAAGCCTGTGAAGGATATCTACATTTTGGTTTATCTAAATGCCAAACGGTTTACCCTGCTTCTAAACAGACAAAGCCAACCTGTTCAAACTCTGTGGAGCAGAACTATGAAACTGCTAGAAGCATAAGTCTATTATTTACACACTGTCATTGTGCTCATATAAGGCTGAGACTGCAGGCCGCCGCATACCTGGACCAGCTTCTGCAGGTATAAATTCTGCTTGAGTTTTATTAGAGCGAAACACCGAGCATGTGATGGCTCTTCTGTTTAAGTGTTCATAGCATCTGTTCATATTTACGACCTCTCTTATGACTAGATTTATTTATAGAAGATGTAGTTTACATGATATTGAGATTCCACAGAATTAAAAAAAAGTCCCTTTATGGCTCAAAAAGCTTTCATTTGCTTATATCTCACTTTTAACTCGTTACATTTGTACTCTAATCACTATTTGTTAATCTGGCTGTCAGCCTCTATAATAACAATAATTTATGTGGCTTTGGTTCCTTGTATGTAGGATTTGCATTTGTTTGTCAATTGCATTAAGGAAAATAAATATGAAATTAACATTTAAAAAAGCTAAATAATAATCTTAGTTAGTTAGTTAGTTAGTTAGTTAGTTAGTTAGTTAGTTAGTTAGTTAGTTAGTTAGTTAGTTAGTTAGTTAGTTAGTATTTAATATTTTTAGCCTGTTAAGAACGTCTAGGTCTAAAAAAATCTAGTACAAAAGTTAGTTACATATATTAATTTGTCTTTTATGCAAAGTAAACTCGCATAATAGCACTTCAAATCACCTGAAAGTTACATAATTTTCATGTATTTCCATTAATGAGACAATGTTTAATGTCAAATAATTTTAGGCCATATTGCCAACCCACAGGGCTCACTACTATCAGACAAAGAAATATCCCTTTTTCACTGTGTGTCCGTGTGTGTGTGACAGAGAGACATGTAAAATGGATCAAATCACAACAGAATAGCTGTCCAATTGAGAAGTAAACGCTTCATTTGCGCACATTTTATTCCCAGTCATTTCTCAAACTTACTGATGTGTGAAAGTGCTCACAGTCTAGAGCAGTTCAATCATATCTACAGCGTTATGATATTCAGAAAATAAAACAGTAATTGCAATGATTCACTTTTTGTTAGAAGCAATTGTTTACGCCTGTGTAAATTTAGTTCTTCAACAGAATGTGGCATGAATACATATGCAGTTGCATCTTTTAAATGTTTTCATATAGGCAGCAGATAAAAATCCAATTTAAACAATACTGTTATCAGTATCTGTTGATTATAGTATCTGGTGTTTTATTATTAATGCATGTGTATACATTTACAATGCATTATGGGACATTGAAGAAGGATTTTGTTGACATGTATAGGAATTTGCAGTAATATAGTTTGAGTTGGACATGTAAAATAACTGTCCTGTCGTGTTCACATTCCACCCCTTACTTAAACAGTGTCCCTGGTCAATATTGACAGGTTTGTTTTTGACTGCTTTTATATTAGCACAAAAAACATTTTACACAACCAAATTTTAATTCAACATTCTTTAGCTGTGAACAATGTCTCAAAGTAGTCTTTAACATGAATTTATATAATTAGACATAAAATAACTGCAGTGAAAATACAAATAGGCACTGAGAATGTTTACAAAATGAACAATAGGTGACATATATCAAAATACTTTGTTTCATTACCAATAGACAATTTATTAAACAAATTATCACAGGGTCTGACCAAAGGAATTGAATTTTTAATCCATCTGAATGATTTATCAACCAGCAAACATAAACAAAACAGTATCTTTCCCTGTGTACTGAGTGCTCGAATTTTCATTCAGTCCATCAAATGGACTATATTAGTGTACTAATATAAGGAATAGTGACTGAGGGTATAGACCAGGGGTGTCCAAACTCGGTCCTGGAGGGCTGGTGTCCTGCAAAGTTTAGTTTCAACCCTAATCAGAAACAGCTGGCCTAGCTAATCAAGCTCTTACTAGGTAGTCTACAAACAACCATGCAGGTGTGTTGAGGCAAGTTTGAGATAAAATCTGCAGGACACCGGCCCTCCATGACTGAGTTTGGACACAGACGTCTTGTTACAGACGGTGAGTATGGACAAAGAACTAGCACTAGTTTTACTTTGGTCATTTTGACTGAGTTTCTAATGGTCTTATCCAATAAAATTATTGATGCTAAGTTAAGGTAAAAGTGCTCCTGCTAGACACGGAGATTGGCTGGAAGAAAGAAAGAAAAAAAGAGAAGACCACACACACAGATGGGAGGATCACACGGGAGGATCCGACACTCTCAAGGCAATTCATAACTTTTTGATTTAGCAACTATTTCATATGATCTCATTCGTACAATTTAGTACGATTTGCTTATCCCCCAATGATGGTTGGGTTTAGGGGTAGGGTTGGGTGCCACTATTCCTTTTTAAATTCTTACATTTTCATTCGTTTATTTTTCAAACTAAACTAACAATACATAAAATAGTTACTTTTCTTCGTGGCTGGAGGATCAGCACATAAGTGCGGAAAAGAAATGTGTCTGCAAAAGACATAGTTGAGTCTGAAATGTGAGTGACTGAGAGAGTGAGTTGGGGTGGTTTACAGTATATAGGGATGTTTTCTGTCTGATGGATGAATATAGTCTGGATATCCATTTATTTCCTAGGGTGGTCACTTTTAACCACAGGTGTAACAAGGTTGATTAAAACACTCAAAATTTAATGAAAAGAGTGATCATCACGATATGTTCAAGCATAGTGTGGAGGATATCATAAGGCCTTGAGGCAATCAGATGTGAAACACAATATTTAAGAGTGTTTTAAGTTGTAAATTGGTCAGATTTGACCAGAACACGACAAGAAGTTTAAAGTACTGTATAAAAACCAGGTATTTAGCTGTCTGTATCTTTACTGTTACTTTGCAGATGTATTTCTATATATTATTTCTTATGCAGTATATTGTTTCAAAGTACTAACAATGTCAATAAAAGTCGCTTTCTTAAACTGTAATGTTAAAATTAAGTAGCTTACATTTTAATCTGTTTTGCTTCATAATGGGGCAAAACAACTGAAAAGAGCTTTAAAGAAGGCCACAGAGTTTATTCTTGAGACTCTATCACCAAAAAACTGATGTTTCGTTTATTTACCTCGACATTCTGAAAGAAAAGGTTTTTCATTGGCATTGGTTGTTCCATAAATAACCCTTAGCTTCATCAAACTTTTCCATTTAGCTTTCTGAAATCTCATATCACATGAAGAATTTTTGTTTAATTACTAGTGCCATTGTTGATCTTTGATCACTGTGTTTATGATTACTGAGGAAGCCTCTAGAACAGACATTCATATATAATAATAGCCTTGGGTTTCTGATATGAGCACAAGCTGTCAATCAATCACAACAGACTGGGTCATCTGACCAACCAGAGCACAAGCAGGCACTTGGAAGACCAGATCCTTGAAAAGAAAAGATGCTTCAGTATAAATAGTGAAAAAATGCAAAGCTGTTTTGACTTTAGAAGGATGTAAGCCTATTGGACACCTCCAAAACAAAATTAGGAGTCATTATAATAGTATAATAGGGACAAACTTATTGGAAAGCTTTTTAATAGCACACAACAATTGAGAACACTGCATTTACTACCAAAATGCACGGCACACATCCAGACAGTCTTTGCCACTGGGTCAATTACCCTGTGAGTGATTAATTACCATGGCGGTGAGAACATAATGTAGTAATTATAAGGTACAGCTTACATTTAACAAAAGCAACAAAAACTATCAACACATATACAACAAAATTTCCATCCTTTTAACAGTTTAAAGGGATAGTCCACCTAAAAATTCACTCACTCCCATTTATTCTCAAGAATTTTTTAAGAATGTTGGTAGCTAAACCATTTTCGGTTCCTCACTCACTGACTCACTAACTATCAGGAGTCATCACAGTAGATTGAACCACCAATTACTCATATGTTTATAAGTTGCAAATGTTTTATGCGGCACATGCCCTTTCAGCCATAACCCAGCACTGGGACCATTTCAGTTCCAGCTGAGTGAAAAGAAATTGATAAAATAAATACAGTTGAAATCGTTGTTGTATGATTCTTTGCTGGGACAACTGCAAAATAACCCAAAACAACAATGCCTGCCTTTCGATAAACTAAGGCTGAATTTAAATCTGATATTAATATGCATTTTTGTGAATCCGATCACAGCTGAATGACACAAAATACAGGTGTAAATGGGTCTAAAAATTTTGACAACTTCCTGAGGTATCTGAAAACAAACGCAATCTCATGTCAATTTGTAACTTTTGAATTTAGTGGCTAAATCTTATAAATTTGTTCAAACTCATTTATAGATTTTAGTACACTTTGCTTTTCCTCAAAAACGGGTAGAGGTGGAGTTTGGGGACTCCTTAAAAAAATGTTATGTTTTCATAGAGGGGTAGTTGTATGAATGCATACAAATTAGCCACATTTCTGACAATACATAAAATAGATATAAAATAGAAATAACTACTTACTAGGAGCACTTCTATAGTTCCGATTTGGATGAGTCAATAAACTTCAGTTGCATGTTTTTGTATTGTGGAAGAAACCGAGGGGAAATCCATGCAAGTACGGGAAGAACATAAGGACTAGAACCAGTGATGTTCTTGCTTTGAGGCAACAGTGCTAACCACTGGGCCACTGTGCCACCCATCTAGGAAAGGAGGAGTAGAGGTGAAAGAGGGGATTCTTCAAAAGGAAGATGGCTGTGATATGGAACTTAGGTTATTTATGGTGACTTGGGAATCCTCTGATTGGTGAATCATGAATTGGATAATATAGGACCAGCTGTGCAATCATAAGCATGGAATCCTCTCGAAATTAGTTTATAAATAAATCTCATTTAATAATCGCACCAGGACTAAGTTAGACTACATTTGGCTTGAATGACTTGTGTAGCAAAAATACATTTTTACATTTATAAAGGTCAGATATTTTTATCTTGAATGACGTTTTGATATTTTTTTTTACAGAAAAGCAATTAAAAATTACATTTTACTTTCTATTTCTCCTCTGCTGTTTGTACGCTGTGATTAATAAAAGCCTTCAGAGATGGATTTTTCTCTTTCTAACTGTATTAGCTGGCCTGAGCAGCCACCAGTAACATGGTAACATGAGCCCTGCAGCCCATAATGCTCTCAAGGCAGAGATAATTGAGATGGCCGAAAAGGAGCAGAGTCCAAGAAACCCAACCTTTTTTTGCTCCTTGTCATTTCTAGGCGATTGGAATATAATGATCTATTGTTTGCTCAGAGTGGTTTATTCCGTGCAAGGTGTACCTGCTCTGTTTCTTCCTTATTACTGCTTTTCCAAGAGGTTTAATAGTCTGTCAGGCTTGTGTGCTGGAAAAATCTAAATTAATTAGGAACAAACAAACATAGTAATGATGAAGAAGTGTTGGACCTCAAGGCAGCGGCTCAGCTGTGTGTAGAGGCTAACAATAAAAGCATCTCAGAGGTGACAAACACAATGCTTATCAATGAAACCTGTCTGTTTTGTAGCCTGAAGAAAAGACACATACTGTATGATACTGTTTTGTTTTTTTAAAAGTGACCTCTGTGCCGAACAACTAAAGCAATTAATTACTTCTAAAGTTCTCTAAGGGAAGAAATTGATTTTTCTGTGAAAATAAAAGAGCCATAAGGTCCAGAGTTCAATACTGTAACAGAGATTTAGCCTTACAATAAAAAGCTTTCACATTACTGATTTAAACAGCTCATTACAGCAGAGACTATACGCTCTGCCAGCAGTACTCTTGCTGGTGATGTGATTATAACTGAATCCAACCTTGAAATTTGCCTCAAAACACTCAGATATGAACATAAGAACTCGCATATGCATCCTTTGGGATAGCTTAGGCTGAGAAAGCAATTAATACTTTATTTTATTTTCCTTCAGCAATGACACACTAAATTGATCAAAAGTGACTGTAGAAATTATTATGAAACCTAAAACATTCTTAGAATTTTCAGTTCCTGTATAAACCCAGGCTCATTATGGATACATACGTCACAGGAGGTACTTTTTTTTTTTTTGCAGTTTTTGTTTTCGCAAATCCACCAGAGGCTGCTGTGTACACATTTTCAGATCTCTAATTTCTCTCCCGAGTGCCATTAGCACCAGATCTTCTCACGTAAATCCACAAGAGGCTGCTGTTGAATAACCGACAGACCAATAACCCCCTCCTCCTCCCCTAAACCCAACCAGTAGTGTTTTAAAAGCACAGACTGACCAGTGCCCACCTGCTTCCCTAAACCCAACCGATTTTTACCACAATTTTTGATCCACATTCTCACCCTGTTATTTACTTGTTTATTTATTTTTTTGTCTTTTGTTTTTGTTTTATTTGCTGTCTTGAGCCATTCTTTGCCAGACTTCAAACCATATCATCACGACCAACTCCTCTTTGCGTTTCAAGTCCACAGACGTACATAGTGAGCTACTGGGCAAACTGGTAATAGCAAAAGATACATCCAACTAAAAGTAAGTTGTCAGCTGGTAGCACAAAAAGAAACAGAAGCCATCTGCGAAGTCATACCACATCGTAACGTTCGCTATAAAGGCTAAATGCAGCCATGCAGTACATAGCTCTGGCTGATACATGCTGTAATTCACACTCTCCATAAATGTATACCGGGGTACAATGAGCCTATGTTGAAAAATATGGAGTATTCCACAAATCTGTTAAACAATACAGCCATAATATTTTTATGGATTAGATAGGATTTTATTAGGATTATTTAGAATTTTGATGTCTTTTTCATACTTTTCATCAAATAAACATACTGTAGCATTGCTGAGCTCTTTTCATGACGGTCTAATGTGAGCAAGGGCAGACACATTACAACACAAATAAATCAAACCACTTTAAAAACACTTTGCTCTAATTGCATCATGGTAATACCTGCTGAGAGTCAATTCTGCCCGTCATCATTACGGACTTGACATTTAGACATTTTAAAAGTGCTATAATCAGGTTTTCTTAATCCCTCTTGTTTCATTTTTCTTTTATTCTCACCCAGATTGAATCTTGACAATATAAATAATATTCAAATGTGACCCTGGACCACAATAAATGCCATAAATGTCAATTCTTTAAAACTGTAACTGAATAAATAAGCCTTCCATTGATATATGGCTTGTTATGATAAAACAATATTTATTCAAGATAAATATATTTGAAAATCTGCAATCTAATTTCCAAATGTAAATATTGAAAAAAATCACAATAATTATATATAATAATTATTATATATAGATATTATATATATATATATATATTTTCTATATAGTTTTTATATATTTACAGCATGAAATGTTAAAACAGCTTTATGGAACAAGATATTCACAATATTTAAAAGATATTTTAGCATAAAAGTATTTTATTTTGACTCATACAGTGTATTTTTAATTATTGCCAAATAATTTACTTAAACATAAAAGAACATACTGTAAGGTTTTGTTATTCAGGGCCACACAAAATAAAAATGACCTCAATACATCTCATTACACCTCATTACATAATAAACATTCTTTTGTTTAGAGATGATTTTGTGCATTTATATACTATCAGTTTACAAACCTATCGCGATAAAGGAGAGAAAAGGGCATATCAGATTGTTGATTTATGGTAACACAAATCATTTTGTCTCTGTAGCATCACAGAAACTGCAAGTGTCATTCATCCATCACAGCAAGAGAGGATTTTACACTTCTGACATCAGCGTGTGACACACTAACACTAGGGCAGGTGGCATCTGTGTGAATGTGTGTGCGCTACAGAGTGAGACAGGTGCAGTTTAACAGACAGTTAGTGCTGATTGTGTTTCCATTGGTAACCGCAGAGTAAAGCTGCGGTCACACCAGAGTTTAAGTTTACGAAATTCTGTCGTACAGCTCTGCGAAAAGGGGCGGGATTAAACAAGCTTATTAGACATTTTTAAAAGCTAGCAATTGCTCCATGTTTTAAATTTCTGTCCAGAGATTTCATGTTTTGATCCTCGATTGGTCTCACGCAGTCAAGTGATGCGATTTCGCAGGTCAGTGTTCACCAAGCTTGAACTTTGAACCGCATCATCTTGCGAAACTTGACGCATGACCCTGCGTTTCCGGTCTGAAGCATTTGCGTGCGTATGAATGGAAGTCTATGGGAGGAAAAGCCCAGTGTGACCGCAGCTTCAGGATGATCAGTGATTATAACGTTTATGTACATAAAGCTCTAGAGAAGTGTGTAATTACTATATATTGCAAGATGCAAGTCAATGCCACTCATATTAAAGTGTCTAATTCAAATGTGCAAGTCATGGATTAGTTAGAGCATGTTAGGTTATGGCTCGTTTCATGTTTATTGTGCGCGTTGGTGTCCTTTTACATTTTAGAACATTACTAATCACACAGTTTGAGCCATTAGATGCATACATTACAAACAAATATTATCTAAAGTAAAATCAATCTATTATGATCTTAGTTTTACTGTATTTTTTAATGTGTGATACACTATGTCTGTCACACCTCAGACATCTTGCCCATTTGCAACTATATACAACAACGTAAAATCATATAATGTTTTCTTTACATAATACATTAAAGAGATATTTCATTTATTACTGTATTAAACTTTTAAAATGATCAATAATGGTAAATGCCATGTATCATTAATTAAGCTGTACAGTATCTCTCATCTTCTGTTATCATTTACCATACAAAAACATCCTTAAAAACTGGCAAAATTACATAAAAATATATGTGTATAATTCGGACCCTGAAACAAAGTTTCTTTAATTGTTTCTTTGCTTTTTATACTTGGCAAGTTTATTCATTCATACACTTTCCCTCGGCGTAGTCACCTTATTCATCAAGGGTCGACACAGCGGAATGAATCACCAACTAATCCAGCATATGTTTTACAAAATAGGTCCCCTTTTAGCTGCAACCCAGTACTGGGAAACATCCATATACTATCACATTCACACACACTATGGCTAAAATGGATTGTGGGAGAAACCTGAGGACCCGGAGGAAACCCACGTGAACACGTGGAGAACATCCAAACTCGACACAGAAATTATATAGTGGCTCAGCTTGAACCAGCGAACTTCTTGCTGTGCTGCGCACCGTGTGACCCCTTGGCATGTTCTTTTTGGTACAATTCTTTTGTTAGTAGAGCAGAAACTACAATCTAAGCCATATGCTGCACACCCAATGTGTCATTTTCATTTCCAAGCAAAACCAATAAAGAGAATCAAGCTACAAGTGTGCAGCAAACAAGAGTACAGTGCAGCACTTTAATAAAGATACATTTAATTTGATTATTTATACAATGAAGATGATGCAGTGTTGTTTTACATTGTTTTTCAATTTCTGTATCTGAATAATGTTTGACAAAACCATAAGGCAACACTGCTTGTAATTTGTTTAACATTTTATGCATGATTCAGTCCCCTGATGTGAATTATTGAACACTATCCAGATAGAGTTATTCAATGCATCTGATGAAACTATTCCAGGCGACGCGGTGACGCATTAGGTAGTGCTGTCGCCTTAAAGCAGTGGTCACCAAACTTGTTCCTGGAGGGCCGGTGTCCTGCAGATTTTAGCTCCAACCCTAATCAAACACACCAGAACAAGCTAATCAAGGTCTTACTTGGTATACTTGAAACATCCAAGCAGGTGTGTTGAGGCAAGTTGGAGCTAAACCCTGCAGGGACACCGGCCCTCCAGGACCAGGATTGGTGACCCCTGCCTTAAAGCAAGCAGGTTGGTGGTTTAAGCACCGGCTGGGTCAGTTGGCATTTCTGTATAGAGTTTGCATGCTCTCCCTGCATTCGCATGGGTTTCCTCCAGGTGCTCCGGTTTCCCCCACTGTCCAAAGTCATGTGGTACAGGTAAATTGAGTAGCCTAAATTGTCCGTAGTGTATGAGTGTGAATGAGAGTGTATGGGTGTTTCCCAGTGATGGGTTGCAGCTGGAAGGGCATCAACTGCGTAAAACATATGCTGGATAAGTTGGTGGTTCATTCTGCTGTGGCGACCCCACATTAATAAAGGGACAAAGCCGAAAAGAAAATGAATGAATGATGAAACTGTTTATATCGCAACATTTACCACAGTAAATTAAAAGATGTCGTGCAGCTCTAATTCTAATGATGTATTAAACTCCTAACTACAACGAAAACGCAAAAGGTACAGTTTGCCTGAGCATTGGACCTTTTTATGGTCGCAACTTGTGAAATTCATTGTGTCTTGTTTTTGGTTTGATTGAAGGGACTGATTTGTGTCGTCATTGTTTTATAGTCAAACTAAAGAGTTTGTTTAAATGAGAACAAAAATACAGTTTTAGCTTGTTTAGTGCACACAAGGTTCAAATAGCAGCATTCACACTTACTCAAATTACCTGCAATTGCACCAGAGTTGATTTTAATAATCCAGACATACCAAATGTATACACATCCTCCATTTAAAGGGTTAGTTCATTAAAAAATGAAAATTACTTCATCATTTACTCTCTCTCTCTCTCTTTCATGTGGTTTTAAATATTTTTGAGTTTTTTCTGTTGAACACTATTTTGAAGAATGCTGGTTGATATAGGACTCATTGACTTGCATAGTGAGGAAAAATGAAAAATGTACATTTTGTTTATCAAAGTAACTATATATTCAAACTATAAACTACATATAAGTATGCTTTAGTTATATTAAGTATGTTTACCTGCTTTTAATCACACTATAAATACGAATATATAATTATTTTAAGTTTCACTGTAAGACAAAAGTTATATATCTCTTTGTGATATGGTCATATTTTCCCCTTAACCCATGTTATTTGGAATCAGATCTCTTACCCTGGCTGCACGCGAAGAATAGGGATCTTCAAAGAGCGCCCATATTTTTGGTTGCCAAACTTCACAGCATCCCCTGGAGCGGTCGGGGCTGTCCTCAATGCCAAAGCGTCTGGGCATGTCCTGGTCATCCTCCGCGTCCTCAGGATCCGGCGGCTCGAATATGTCCAGCGCCTCCTCTGCGTCCCTGTGCTGGCGGTAGGTCATCCAGCAGCAGGGCTCCACGTCCGTCTCGTCGATGCCCCAAAACGCCAACTCCTCCTCGAACAGAGGGCCGCACACATCCGCCGGGCAGTGGAGCTTGCCAGTTCTGTAGTAGTTCAGCACATAGGCGAATATGCCAGGGTGTCGGTCAAAAAAGAACTCGCTGTTCGGGTGCGTCTGCCCGGTGTCTGCGTCCGGGTTCACCTGGCTGTCCGTGTCCGCGAGCCAGGCGAGTCTGGAGCCCGGTATGGTCCTCAGGGTGCTCCTGTAGGTTTCGTGGCGCGTTCCGCCGACGTTGATGATGATTTTGTCCGAGTCTTCGCATCTGGCCATCTCTTCCTTCAGACATGATTTGGAAGGAGGTTTGTTGCCTGACTTGCGCCCGCGGTACGACGAAACACACACCGAGCTGATCATAGATTTCGATGGAGAGGCTTTTATTTAGTGACTCTCTTGGCTTTCTAAACCAGCGCAGCTGCTGTCAGTTACAAAAGTCGCACAACTGTAGAGAGTTTCCGCCGTCAACATGACCGTGAGACGCGGGAAGAACCACCTGTTACCGGAGAAACTCCTCGGTTTTTTCTTTCTGTCTACAGGTTGCTGCTGGTGCTGTTCCTCGTGTATGGGCACTTTGGCACGATAGTAAACAAAAAACATTTAAAAATAGCTCAAATGTTTGTCTAAAAACGAGTCTCTTACTAAACTCTCGTCTCTTTGTCGCTGCATTAGTGAATTCCAGCCTGTTGTCACGTGCGCGCGCATTATTCCTGACACAACATTGAGTTAATAAGGGTAAGTTTGATTGTACATCTGTATGAGGATAAAGCGTCTGTTGTCGAAGGGTGAGACGGGATCAGTTTGTTGAGAAAGATCTGTTGCATGTAGTGACAGTCAGGCGACACTGCCCATGGGAGGATGATGAGGATGATGATGATGCTCCAGTGTCTCGGTAACCCTTACAGCGCTGCATACGTATGAATGTGAGCTCAATTTGATTAGTGAAGAGGAAAGCTTTTGTTTATTCGATTATTGGCGATATTTCAAGGAATATGATGACGCATTTCCGCACTAATTAGCATCGTAAATCTGACTGTTTATATTTATATTTTTAGATTTTAATTACCTTTTATGCATATATTTAACACTGTATTTGTGTTTGATTATCCTGCCAATCCATATAAAATGTCCTTAAGTCTAGAAAAGTTGTATAATTGTATTTAATTCTGTTTTATGTAGACTACATGCATGGCAATGTTGTTTCAAAAAAGAATGTTGTTTCGAAAAAGTAACCTGTACGGGAATTAAAAATATTACAATTAAATAAACATTTAATATTCAAGATATGAATGCTTAATTAAATAAGTACATGTGAGAAACTTGACATCAGATATAATGTAAATTGGGTCCAAGTCTTCTATCATGTTGAGTGTTCTGTAAGAGTTGAGCAGTTTGGCCTACAACGTCACCTAGTGTACAAAATTAGGTAAAGCAGGTTTAACCCCCTTTATTTATTTATCTGTTTGTTTGTCTGTCTGTTGATTTATTTATTGGTAGTAAAGAGCTATAGTAATTGAAGTTAATTGTTATGAAAAAGATGAACAATATACAGATGTCAATTTGTCAAGTTTTACGTTTCATTTATTGTGGGATTGTAATTATGTTGTACAATTTTGGAAACATTTTGGATAATTTATTAAGGATAATACACAAGATGTTTCTGTTTTAAAGATATTATTTTTAATCATTATGAATCTGCCTCTACTAAAAGAAATGCTTGTTTTGCTATAAATTTATTTTCTTAGTAAATTCCATATCAGCAAATGCAAATTTACTTAAAAACCAAACTATATATTTCCTGATTTATTTTTTGGTTTTTTTTTTTTTGCAAGAATTAAATCATTTTTTTAAATATAATTTCTTTATCTGAAAATGGGAAAGCAAACAGTACAATTTTATTTTTATGGCTTTAATTTCATTCATTTATTGAATGAAATTAAATAAATGAATTTATTTGAAAATGTATGTATTTGGTTTATGTATTACATACCAAAATACATAAATACAAATTTATGTATTTGGTTGTTACAGCTTAACCAGCGACTTATCCAGCATGTGTTTTACGCAGCGAATGCCCTTCCAGCCGCATCCCATCTCTGGGAAACATCCACACACACACATAAACACTACGGACAATTTAGCCTACCCAAATCACCTGTACTGCATGTCTTTGGACTGTGGGGGAAACCGGAGCACCCAGAGGAGACCCATGCGAATGCAGGGAGAACATGCAAACTCCACACAGAAACACCAACTGACCCAGCTCGAACCAGTGAGCTTCTTGCTGTGAGGCGACAGCACTACTTACTGCCCCACTGCGTCACTGGCTTTAATTCATATACTGTAATTGGTTCTTAAATGGCTTACCCTCAAGTTTATTTCATGTTCTTTATTATTTTTTTTAATTTCTTTCTCTCTTGTACATTTTTCATGGACAATGTAATTCACATTATTGTTGTACACAAATATCGATGTAAACATGTCAACTGTTTTTTGCAACAAAAAATAAAATGCTTTACTTTAGATCTGCAAAAAAAAATAAAAGCCCTAAATCAAAAGTTGTGTTTCACATTTGAATTTGCAAATATTTAGAGCAACACAAGTGTCACTATTTTTGTGTGTTCACATACCACGATCCAAAACATTTACTGAGTGTTATTCCTTTTGAGGTATACAAACAAAATTTACATGTCATTTTTTTCCACCCTGCTTTTTTAAACAGAAAAATAAAGACAGATTTCGAAGGATTTCTTGGTTTAAATTGGCATTTTTTTAATTGTCGAAAATGATAAATACCAAATAAAATACAATAAAACATTACTGAAAGACAATTTGCAGGGATGGCCAAACTCAGGTTTCCTGCGTGTTTTAGTTCCAACCCCAATCAAATACACCTGAGCCAGCTAATCAAGCTCTTTCTAGGTATACTAGAAACTTTCAGGCAGGCGTGTTAAAGGAATTTGAAGCTAAACTGTGCAAGAAACCGGCATTCCAGAACCGTGCTTGGAGTTTGGACACCCTTGCCTTAGAGCATTAAAAAACATTTGACAAACAAGATATAAAAATAATTTAGCACAATAAACTAGACATATGTCTTATTTAAATCAGTAATTAATAGAACTCCATGTGTATGCACACTTTACTATCTCTAGTCCACCTCTTCAATGGTGGGGCCCTGTGATGATTCAGGCTGGGCTTGGAATCCACATCCACCTGCAGGAGGAGCTCCTCCCTGATACAGCCGCGAGATGATTGGATTGCACACACTTTCCAGTTCCTTCTGATGATGCTCATACTCTTCCTTTTCAGCCAGCTGATTGTTCTCCAACCAAGAAACGACCTCTGTACACTTATCAATGATCTTCTTCTTATCCTGTTCGCTGATCTTTCCCCTCAGGTTCTCATCTTCAACAGTGTTCTTCATACTGAAGGCGTAAGACTCCAGAGCGTTCTTTGCTGCGATCTTCTCTCTCTGCACTTCATCCTCGGCTTTGTACTTTTCCGCATCTTGCACCATACGCTCGATATCCTCCTTGCTCAGTCGACCTTTGTCATTGGTTATAGTGATTTTGTTCTCTTTTCCCGTGCTCTTGTCGGCAGCGGATACGTTAAGAATTCCATTGGCATCAATGTCGAAGGTCACCTCTATTTGAGGTACACCACGTGGTGCTGGTGGGATCCCAGTAAGGTCAAACTTGCCAAGCAAATTGTTATCTTTGGTCATAGCCCTCTCTCCTTCAAACACCTGGATCAGGACTCCCGGCTGGTTATCGGAATATGTGGAGAAGATCTGCGTCTGCTTGGTGGGGATGGTGGTGTTACGTTTGATGAGTGCAGTCATGACTCCTCCAGCCGTCTCGATTCCCAGGGACAACGGAGCCACATCCAGAAGCAACAAGTCCTGGACATTTTCCGAGGTATCACCCATCAGGATGGCAGCCTGCACCGCCGCTCCATACGCCACTGCCTCATCTGGGTTGATGCTTTTGTTGAGATCCCTTCCATTGAAGAAGTCCTGCAGGAGCTTCTGTATCTTGGGGATCCTGGTGGAGCCGCCAACCAGAACAATATCTTGGATCTGAGACTTGTCCATTTTGGCATCTCTCAAAGCCTTTTCCACTGGATCCAGCGTGCCTCTAAAGAGCTCCGCGTTAAGCTCTTCAAAGCGAGCCCTAGTGATGGAAGTGTAGAAATCGATGCCTTCAAAGAGGGAATCGATCTCGATGCTAGCCTGAGAGCTAGATGAGAGGGTCCTTTTAGCTCTCTCGCAGGCCGTGCGCAGCCGTCTTACTGCTCTCTTATTCTGACTGATGTCCTTCTTGTGCTTCCTCTTAAACTCTTCAACAAAGTGCTTCACCATGCGATTGTCGAAGTCCTCTCCACCCAGATGAGTGTCCCCTGCTGTGGCTTTCACTTCAAAGATCCCATCCTCAATCGTCAGGATGGAGACATCAAAGGTGCCTCCGCCGAGGTCGAAGATCAGGACATTCCTCTCTCCCTTCCTGCCCTTGTCCAGGCCGTAGGCGATGGCAGCTGCTGTGGGCTCATTGATAATTCGCAGCACGTTCAATCCGGCAATGACCCCTGCGTCTTTGGTCGCTTGCCTCTGTGAATCGTTGAAGTACGCTGGGACTGTGATGACAGCATTATTGACTCTATGACCCAGGTAGGCTTCGGCAATCTCTCTCATTTTGACCAGGACCATAGATGAGATCTCCTCAGGGTAGAATGTCTTGTTTTCCCCTTTGTACTCGACTTGAACTTTTGGTTTGCCATCTTCACTGATGACCTTAAATGGCCAAAGCTTCATGTCAGACTGGACAACCTGATCATCAAACTTTCTGCCAATCAGTCGTTTGGCGTCAAAGATGGTGTTGTTGGGGTTCATGGCGACTTGGTTTTTGGCAGCATCTCCGATGAGTCTTTCTGTGTCTGTAAAAGCCACATAGCTTGGAGTGGTTCGGTTTCCTTGATCGTTAGCGATGATCTCCACTTTGCCATGCTGGAACACTCCAACACAGGAGTAAGTGGTTCCCAGATCAATGCCAATAGACAAACCTTTAGCCATCTTTGATTGTTAAAATCACCTGCAATATTAAAAAAAAAAAAAAAACATTATTTTTATTTAATAATGTAAAAGCTATTTATGGGATTATTTAAAATAATTAATCAATTTTTACAAAATTATAGTAATAAAAAAGCAAAACAAAAAATTAAATGTTTTTAAAAAAATGTATATATATAAAATATATATTATATTATATTTTCCAAGAGATGGGTTGCAGCTAGAAGGGCATCCGCTGCGTAAAAGATATGCTGGATAACTTGGCGGTTCATTCCGCTGTAGTGACCCCAGATTAATAAAGGGACTAAGCCGAAAAGAAAATTAATGAATAAATTTAAATATAAAAAATATGTAAATATTACTGATTTATCTGTAAAAATTAGACATAAGACAATGACAACATCTGTTTAATTAAAAAACAATCTTATATAAACGATGACAATTATATTAAATATGTATAATTTATAACATTATATTATAATAACATCTAAAAAAATATTACGTTGACATCAATGAAATGTCGCTGACTTGCATGTCTAAATTAATACACTCTACTTCTACTTTAAAAAAAAATTAATTATAAATATATTTTATAAGAATTCCTAAAAAGTGTGAGTATATAATATTATTTTAAACTATAGAATACTATAGCAACAACAACAAAACAAATTTTCAAATGTTAAGTCTCACTTACAGGTCTTGTGAGTTTCTTCAGTCGCTTTAGAGAGCGGATTTCAGCTCTGTTTCGGGTTGCTCGAGTCGTGTTTTCTCGTCTGCTCGGCCCGAGCGTTTCTGCGCACTTTATAGCAGTCATCCTCCTTCTAGAAAGCCCAGATTTCTCTTGACTCTGGCCGTAACTTTAGAGTCTGACAAGCCCTGAAGCTTCTAGACGCGGAATGGGGGTCTCCTGCGTGCTTCAAAGACACGTCAGAGCTCCAAACATAGAAACGGAACAAGCTGGAATTCTATTTCTTTTCTGTGCAACAAGTGTTGGGTACTACTAGATTTGTCGCTGATTTTTCCGTCACATATTTCTAACTCATTATTATATTACAAATGACGTTATTTTTATTTCATTATTACTTTATTAAGGGCATATTATTTATGTAAGACGTGCCATTAAAACGCCGAGCTGTTTTGTCACATGCTATTTGTTACTTTTCTCAGCGATTACCAGGATGGGCCAATCGAAGTATCTGAGGTGAGAAAAGATGCGCCGTTAATAAGAACAAATATCTGACACGGTTATTATATATTTCGGGTTTTCTAGGATCGATTATAAGGATAAAATCGCTTAAGTCTGCCATAATGTGTCAGAGTTTTGCAGATTTTTGTACGCTAAAACGATACTGAGTCTGAGGAAGATGTTTTTACAAGCATGATTTACTACCAATAGTATTTTTGTCGGATTTTGTAAGTGTATAATGCCTTTAATTTTTGACTAGTAACGTAAATCAAGGCTTTTTATGACCATTTAGAAACACTAATTTATGTTTAAATTATAGTCTACGAATCATATTTCGACTAAATTTAACCAGGACTATGGATTGCCTTTTTGTCTATGAAAGTTACAAAGGTGTAATGTATTCATATTTTTGACCCAGGTAACGCATTTTTTGTTTAAAAAAGAAGAAAGACATTACTGCATCAAAAATAAAATACACTTCTAATAATACTGAAATAATATTAAATATGGAAAAATTATTTTCACAGCCCCTTTAAACAGAGTCAAAAACTGTGTGTAAAGACCACATAAAATGCCCATTCAAAAGCACATCTGTGAAGTTATTGCAATGTAAATTTGTCATATATCAAAAACAGTAAACACAGAAATGCTTCTAACATTAATATCATAAATAAAAACAAAAACATATTTAGTGAGAGCAAGATCTTTAATGCAGGGATTGGATGACGTCAAGGCAGAGGAAGCACATTTGACAAATGATGCAGTGAAAGGTAAATCACAAAGTGCAGATGAGGCAAATATATTTAGATGGCAGATTCACAGTGATATTTACTTAAGACATATGCAGTCCCTTACAGATGGCCATCCAGATATGTGGGCTTACTGTGAGTCTAGCCAAGGTACGTTGAGGGCAATAGGTTCAGCAAACCATAAACGCCTCAAAATCTTATTTCAGCTGCAGTTTAGAGCTGCACGACTCTAGATAAACTGAAAATCACATTTTGGTTTTATTTGTTTAAATACAAAAATCAGGATTGGATTCTGAATAGACAAGTTAAAGAAATTACAAATAAAGTTAATAATTAGAGGTGCTGACAAAATCGGTTGCTTTCTACCTTTTTTAATTAATATTATTATTATTAAATATTTTTTTCAGTCTCAGTTTGAACGAATGACTCAATAACTTACTCATAAAGACCTTTTTAAAGTTTATCTTGAATAAATTATTCTGCGACATGAATTTGAATAGCTGCAGCCTTTAAGTTACTTTTAAAAGGTGATTTTGATCGATACAGTAAGTCCCAAATGTCCTCCCAGTACTTCTATGACAGTTTAATGTTTGTAACACCGAAAAAATAACACTGGATTAAAAGACTGAAGCAGTTTCATAACTTTAACACAACAACTGCTCTGTCTGAATCCGATTTAAACGTTCACTGTGATGGTTAAAGCTTTAATAAACATACATATCGCAAATCGTTTAAAAGAAAGATTGCGAGTTTTAACGATTAATCATGCAGCTCTACATATATTCTCATCTACGTTCGGCCTACATGACATATAATGGTCAACAACGTTATCTTAATATAGGGTTTCATGAAAGGCCACAGAGATGATGGAAGTGTGCCAGAATGTGAACGGGAAAAATCCCAGTTGGTGACGTTATTCATAAAATCCCCCCAAGCGGGGTATATATGTAGCAGCAGGTGCTGCCGGGTCACAGAAGTTTCTGCACACAGTGGTGTGTATCATATTGCCAGAACATTCTAGCATTTAGCCGTAATACACAGTACATTCATTTAATAATTTAAAAAAAAGCTATTATACTTTCTTATGTAAGAGGAATATTATGTGAAGACTAACAGGTTCATATTAAAAAAGCCACAGAGACATCCTTTTTTTTGGTCATGAAATCTTAAGTGTAGTGTAACTTCACGTCAATGGAATCAATGTGTAAAAAATAAAGCATGGTAATGATTATCAGTCGTCCTATGAGATCAGTAACTCTAACCAATATTTGGCACTTTTTTAGAGCCATAGACAGTGGTCCGCTTCCTTTCTTAGGTTAAAAGATAATTTTACAACATATGCTATAATACATCACTTCTAACAACGCACTAAAAGTGACATGAATGTATATATTTTGTCACAGGACATTAGTAACACTATTAAATAAGAATAACATTCGGTAAAATCAAGTTTTGCTTTAAGAAATGTATATTAATATAAAATAAATCTCTTGCTTCACTGGTTATTACAGATCTCTCCATCTTTGATGAAGGCTGAATCCATCCAGTCAGACTAATATCTGTAAGCAGAACAACAGGAAATGTTATTTTCGTTCAGTTTGGTATGTTGTTGTTGTTGTTGATTACTTGGGGTCAGTAGGATTAGGAAATGATAGGTTTTATTCAGAGATGTATTAAATTGATCCATGGTTACAATAAAGACATGGATAATGCTACAAATACTCTGATATCAAATAAATGCTGTTGTTGTTTTTTTATTTATTCATTAATATTGAAGAAAAATATCAGTTTCTACACAAAAAAGCAGCAGTCATTACTCAACATTAATAATAAGAAATAATAATGATTTCTAAAGGATCACATGGCACTGAAGCC
The DNA here is from genome assembly GCF_052040795.2 of Danio rerio. Taxonomy (NCBI): domain Eukaryota; kingdom Metazoa; phylum Chordata; class Actinopteri; order Cypriniformes; family Danionidae; genus Danio; species Danio rerio. The sequence continues at coordinate 26,984,715 of NC_141028.1, forward strand.
TGAAGTAAAATATTACATTTTGAAATATTTTAATAGAGAAAACAGTGATTAAATTATAATATTTAAAGTGTTTTCCTGTATTTTATATCAAATCAAATTTTGTGCACACACACAAAATGTAAAATGCTAACATAAAAATCTTACCAACCCCAAGCTTTTAAACAAAAGTAAATGTTATGCTGAAAAGCTCTAATTATAAATAGTCGATTTATTGAAAACCAGCAGAGGGCAGTAAGTGATAATAAACAGTTACAAATCTCTATTAAAACAGTTTATGTCTCTAAAAAACATTGTGCATTCCTTAAGTGCACTTCCCACAGGTGAGTGGGCTTGACAAACCACCTGTAGGAACACTCCTCTCTCCGTATGCACCAGACTTAAACTTCATCTTACAAGAACACAGTAAGGAAAAGAATGTTTACTTGTGAATGTACCACCAACTTGTTTTCTTCAACCTTAAAAAGCCCCTTTGCACAATATCGTACAGAATATTGTTATGTTAAAGTGCTTGTATAGTCTTTCTTATATATATATATATATATATATATTATAATTCCAACAATTGAAAAAAAGTGTCAATTTTTGCAATATTTTGAACCATCTTTATAATATTTTACATATTTTAGACATAGTTGAAGGTAAAATTATTAACCCTCTTCTGAAATATAAAAAAAAAATTGAATTGTTTTACAGAGCAAGGAAATTTTTCACAGTATTTCCTGTCTTTTTTTTCTGGAGAAAGTCTTATTTCTTATTTAATTTTAGTTTGGCTAGAATAAAAGCACTTTTTAATTTTGTTAAAAACAATTCTTAAGGTCAATATTATTAGCTAATTTAAGAAATATTTTTTTCAACTAGGTAAAGAACAAACCACTGTTCTTTAATGACTTGCCTAATTACCCTAATTAACCCAGTTAAGCCTTTAAATGGCACTTTAGGCTGAATACTAATAAAAATAAATAGTAAAATAATGTCACATCGTCATGGCAAAGACAAAAGAAATTAGTTATTAAAACAATTATGTATGTAAAATAGAAGTTGGTTGTTTATCCCACATATTAACACATATTGACCAATAAACTCTTTAATTTCTGGAAATATTCATTCATTCATTTTCTTGTCGGCTTAGTCCCTTTATTAATCTGGGGTCGCCGCAGCGGAATGAACCGCCAACTTATCCAGCAAGTTTTTACGCAGCGGATGCCCTTCCAGCCGCAACCCATGTTGGGGAAACATCCACACACACACTCATACACATACGCTACGGACAATTTAGCTTACCCAATTCACCTGTACCACATGTCTTTGGACTGTGAGGGAAACCGGAGCACCCGGAGAAGGCAGGGAGAACATGCAAACTCCACACAGAAATGCCAACTTAGCCGAGGTTCAAACCAGCGACCTTCTTACAGTGAGGTGACAGCACTACCTACTGCGCCACTGCCTCGCCTTCTGGAAATATATTTTAGATTTTTTTTTTTCCCAAAGTTTTTCAAAAGAAGGTTAAGCCAGACCATTGTCTTGCAATTCTTGGATATTCTGAGACAATAGACACTTTTCCAAAGTCCTAGCAACATCTCCTTTTGATAGGCCTAACTCTTGTGAAAAAACTTTTAAACTGAAAAACTTCTAACCCTACATGTTTTAAAAAGAGTGGATGGTTGAATTGTATCAAGTCATTTGGCTTGAGAGGATACACTCCTCGGAACCAAAATCTCAACACCAATTTCAAACTGTATGGCAACCTTTTGTGAATTTCCTCAGAACTGATTAGTGCTATGCCAATGATTTTTTGAAACAACTGATCGTACTCTGATAATTATATTTGAACATTATGATTGCTTTAATTAACAAATACTCCCATTTGTTTGTTGTTTATTCACTTTAATTCATTTATTTTTGTTTTCTGATTTAATGCTGGAGCTACTATGTTTATGCCAGTGTATTTCCTTTGTACTGTTTTTGTATTAAACAAAAAGAAAAAAAGCTTAAACTGTAGTAAAACTACAGTTGAAGTCAGAATTATTAGCCCCTTTTTTATTTTTTTTTATTTTTTTAAATATTTCCCAAATAATGTTTAACAGAGCAAGGACATTTTTACAGTATGTCTGATAATTTTTTTAGTTTTTTTTTTTCGATTTGTTTTATTGAGGCTAGAATAAAAGCAGTTTTTACTTAAAAAAAATGTAGGTTTAAAATTATTAGCCCCTTCAGCTACATTTTTTGATAGACTACAGAACAAGCTATTATTATACAACAACTTGCGTAATTACCCTAACAAGCCCAGTTAACCTTCTCCGTTAAACAGAAATATGGGGGGGGGGGTTGTACCTGTAGTAATTCGGTTTAAAGGGTCCATTCTTATTGAGGCCCATATATTTGGCCTGTTCATCAGACAGCTCTGTAAGATGAGCATCAAAGTTGGGTAGGTGCAAGCTGGCCACATATTCATCTGAAGAACACACAATTTATCACAGTTAATGCACAAAGTACTGAAGCTGTTGGTGGAGACAAATTCAGATAATCTTACCCATTTTCTTGGGCAGCAAGTAGACGTCCTGTTTATAGCGACCTTCTGGTGCATTATACAGCTCTATCAGGGCCAAAGCCTAAGATTAATACAAAAAAAGAGCACAACAGCCTGCGATTAGAGATGTTAAATCAGCCGTAATAGTCATACAGCTGTGCAGGAGCACTTAGGAGCTCTGGCATAAATGGATAAAATGTCAGCGGTACAGACGCAGCTAAAACCCAAAGCGGCGGCAGGTTAAATTACCTGGGTTGTGGCTGTGATTGATAGCACAAATGAGGGGACTGTTGAGCAGCTCAGGTTCAGGAGTCGGCCCTGAAAAACACAACACAAATGACTGAGATTGACTGTGATCCAGCAGAAAATCACATATAGAGGAAAGAAATTTATCATGGTGGGCACATTCACAGATTGAGTAGAGAAAACTGGGGCTTTGGGAAAATTCTGTGGACCAAAATATATGTCATGGTATATGGCATAGTACATATCATACGTTGTGACAAGCATTTTTCATAGAAAATATGAAATTAGTGAAAAAATAAATAAATAAATTAAAAAAAAGATTTGATGGCAAATACCTGTGTGGAAAGTCAGATTTTTAATAATCCAGAAATTGTGAAAATGATAGACTAAAATGACAGACTAATAATGTTTTTGAATAATGTTGTATGTATATATATATATATATATATATATATATATATATATATATATATATATATATATATATATATATATATATATACTGTATATATATATATATATATATATATATATATATATATATATATGTGTGTGTGTGTGTGTATATAAATCATGTTTTTGCAATTGTAGTCTTTAATGAACAGCAAAAACATGATATCTGAAGATGACTAAAAACAGCAGTTTGTACAAATAAATATTTATCAGAAAAAAATGTTTAAAGCCAAAACTTAAGTTGAAAAAGCATCAAGAAAAATATTATTATCTCAAATTATTTATAAAATTAATTAAAAATAAAATTTCAAATACTTTTTAAAAATAAAATATATTTCTGTGGTGACAAGACAGGGTTTTCAGAATTTAGAAATTTCAGAACTTCAGTCATGAATCAAATAGTCACCCGTTTGAGTTTCTTCTATTGAACAAAAAAGAAGACATCTTGAAAAATGCTGAGGACGAGAAGCCATTGACATGCGTAGTATATTTTTTCCTGGTATGTTTGTCAATGGTTGTTACAGATTTTCCACGTTCATAAAAATATATTCATAAAAGATATTCCTAAAGGGTTAGAACACCCGAGAGTAACTAAATCAGGGGTATCCAAACTCGGTAATGGAGGGCTGGTGTCCTGCAGATTTTAGTTCAAACTTGCCTCAACACAGCTGCATGAAAGTTTCTAGAAAGCCTAGTTAGAGCTTGATTAGCTAGCCCAGGTGAATTGGAGTTGGAACTAAACTTTGCAGGACACCGGCCCTTCAGGACTGAGTTTGGACAACCCTAGCACTAAATGGTCAGAAAAAATTGTTTTGTGGGAAGTAAATGTTTCTAAACTTCTGACTGCTACTGTATGCAACTGTGGAAATAGCTATTTATATAATCTAGTTTCAAATTAACAGTGATGTATAAATAACTGAAAAGTTAAATTCTTTGGTTTTTTTATTATCTAATTTCATTCAAAACTCTAGCAGACATGGTGTAAGTGCCATTAAACCCTTTGCTTCCAGAGCACTGGCTGACCAAAGTGCTGCAAAAGCTATGGGCTGGGTCTCAATGACTATGACTTTTGTCTTTGTGGATCCATTCAGGTGAAAGAAGCTCTTTCGTTGATAAACTTGTGTGGTCAGTGTCTCGGCAGGTTCTTTCACCTACAGTTGCAGTCAGAATTATTAAACTCCCTGAATTATTTCCCCCCATTTTTCCCCCAATTTCAGTTTAACAGAGAGAAGATTTTTTCAACACATTTTTAACCATAATAGTTTTAATAACTCATTTCTAATAACTGATTTCTTTTATCTTTGTCATGATGTAAGTAAATAAGATTTGACTAGATATTTTTCAAGACACTTCTATACAGCTTAAAGTGACATTTAAAGGCTTAACTAGGTTAACTAGGCAGGTTAGGGTAATTTTAAAAAATATATTTTAAAAAAAAATAAAAACTGCTTTTATTCTAGCTGAAATAAAACAAATAAGACTTTTTCCAGAAGAAAAAATATTATCAGACAAATTGTGAAAATTTTCTGAATCTTTTAAACATTATTTGGGAAATATTTAAAAAAGAAAATAAAATGTTACAGTTTATTAATTCTGATTGAAACGGTATCTACTTCATTTGCATGCTGTGTTAGCCATCTCCACCTTTAGCTACTGCCCCATCCTCTAAACAATATAACAGACAGAACAACTCTGTCCATGTCAGACTCATCTAGACTTGTTTCAGACTTTTGTTAGGCTCATTTATTTCTTGAAGATGGTGTTTGACTGCAGAACAACCAACACGTCTCAATAGATAATTCTGCTTGTAATGAGTATCCTGGATTGAGTTCTCATTTTTCCAACACAACATAAAACAACCTTTCCGACTGGCACTTATTTATGAAAAAAGACAACAAGTACAGACCTCTGCCAGTAAAATGACTCGTTTCCCATCAGGCCAGATGACGTGATCAACCTGTGAGCGGACTCTCTCCCAGGTGAGCTCTGGAGTCCGCAGACTTGCCTGAAACATACATAAATACACACACTTAAAACTCGCACCACTATACCCAACACACACACACTCATTCAGTTCACTCTGTTGTGGCAAACATGCAGCTAAGAGGATTTTGGGTTGATTAAGTGACCCTGCTGCTCAGAGAGGACCTACAGCTGTTGACGGCAACATTCACATTGGTATAGTATTTGCCCGCTACAGCCACAGCAAATGGAGCCTCATTATGAATAAACCAAACTATGTTTTTACAGAGCTGAGAAATGCTCACCACATCGATCTCAGTGTTGGAATGGCCCATGTTACACACGATACAGCCATTCTTCATTCTGTCCAAGTGCTCCCTCGTCACCACATTTTTGTTCCCTGTAGAAACAAACAATTCTTCATATAACCTTGATATACATTATCTGTGAGTAATAATACTGATTTTATCTTAGTGGATCCCCTAAATTGTCATTCTGTGGATGTATGGAACACATCTCACCCGCGAAACTGTGAACGTTTATATTTGAAAGTTATCTTGTCAATTGACAGACAGCATCTGTATTCTAGGTGTACTATGGTAAGGCAAGACCTACACTGTAAAAAAAATTGCTGTAAAATTTACAAGTACTGGCAATTTTGAATGCAAGTAATACTGTGAAATGTACAAGTGCACTGTAAATAAACTATTACAATTGTGATGTAAAACTACAGCCCGGTTCTGATTGATTATTTACAGTGCGCTTGTGATTTATGCCAGTAATACTGTAAAAATTGCCAGTGAAACTAATATTTTCAAGCACACTGTAAATTAATCATTAAAATTGTGCTGTAAAGCTGCAGCACAATTGTTTTGGTAATTTACAGTATACTTGTAAATTGTACAGGCATATCACTCTGCAGCCCAAGACTGGTTACTCACTGAAGCTATGCAGGGCTGAGCTTGGTCAGTACCTGGATGGGAGACCACATGGAAAAGCTAAGTTGTTGTTGGAAGTTGTGTTAGTGAGGCCAGCAGGGGGCGCTCAACCTGCGGTCTGTATGTGTCCTAATGCCCCAGGAAAGTAAAGGGGGCAATTTACTGTCAGTGGGTGCCGTCTTTCGGATGAGATGTTAACCAAGGCTCTGTGATCATTAAAAATCCCATGGCATTTTTCGTAAAGAGTGTAACCCTGGTGTCCTGGCCAAGTTCCTTGCATTGGCTCTTACTGGCCTCCCAATCATCCCCATCCACCAAATTGGCTCTATCACTGTCTCTCCATTCCACCTATGGCTGGTAAGTGGGGATTGCACTAGCGTCAATGTCCTGTGGCTGCCGTCGCATCATCCAAGTGGAGGCTGCACACTAGTAGTGTGGTAGAGACCCTCCACCCATGATTGTATTGCGCTTTGGGTGTATGGCCATACACAATAAATGCACTATATAAATACACATTACTTATTTAGTTACTTTTACAATATTACTGGCAACCAAATTGCCAGTGTTATTGCAAATTTTGCATCATTTTTTTACAGTGTTTAGAATGTCCAGTACTTGTCTTGTTTTTGTTTTACACACACACACACACACACACACACACGCACATTTACAAAGTTAAAACAGGCTCGGTTCTTTATGTTTATATATATATATAATATGAACATATTCATAGTAGAAAATATTTGTCAAATTTAGAAACAAATCATCAAAAATGTTGACAGTGGATGGCAACTTTAAAAAAAAAAAAACACTGGTGTGAAAAGAGTTTCAGCAGGTTGTAAGGCTTTTAAAGACATTTTAAAGACCATTATGATTGAGTTTTTTCACTTTTACAGGGCTAAATGCTAAGGAATTTTTTTTTCGAATAAGCCAGTTGGAAAAGATTTTCACTTGCCCTATCAAAAAAATTATTTTAATTTTATACATTAAATCATACATTAATAATAAAAATTACAATTTAAAAATAAAAATAAAGGCCAGGTCAGTATCCTCAGCTGTAAATATAGGGATAACTTTTAAGCAAATTTTATGGTGAGGAAAATAATTAAAAAATAAAAGTAACAAATAAAATGATAAATAAAAAAAAGTTTTATTGAGATTGATTGTTGGTGAACAAACATAAATGAACAAAAGAAAATTAAGACCTGTTAAGACCTACAACACAACATTTCAGTAGATTTAAGACTTTTTAAGGCCTAAAATTTAGTTGCTAAGATTTAGGACATTTTAAGACCCCACAGACACCCTGAGAAGAGTTCAAATGTTACCAAAGTCCACTTATTATGAGCAATGATTATTTGATGTTTTTTTTTTTACTTTATTTATTATTTATTTGTTTAAATGTATGATAATTATGATAATATTTTGACTTGTGGCTTATTATATAATGATTAACTTATAGAATTTAAAATATTTTTTAAGATATTCAAAATATCCTTGTATCCTTCTTTTTTATTATAAATTATTATTTATATATATATATATATATATATATTTTTTTTTTTTTTTCAGTTTTTGTTTGTGTACTTGATGTTAAGTGTTGGTGTTTATTGTGTTAAAGGTGTCAATCTTGTTATGTGAGGCACCACTATGTCCGAATAAATTGCCCCAAAGGAATTAATAAAGCTTTAAATTATATATTAATCCATTAATTAATACAAATATAACTATTAATTTTCCCAGTGATGGGTTGCGGCTGGAAGGGCATCCGCTGCGTAAAAATGTGCTGAATAAGTTGGCGGTTCATTCCGCTGTGGTGGCCCCAGATAAATAAAGGGACTAAGCCGAAAAGAAAATTAATGAATGAATAAATAACTGTACATTTTTTGTTTATGTTAAAAATAAATGAACATAGCATTTTTTATTTGAATAATGTATTGTTAAATGCTGACAGTGACAATAACAATTAATAAATGGTTTATTATAGTATAATATAATAAAAAATAGAGAAGAAGTCCTGTTTGTCAATCATGTTAACTCACTTAATGTTACCAAAATGCTGTTTTACCCTTCAACCAATTAAAGAAGCAGGAGTTCAGTTCTCTCTTTATGACTAGCAGAGACTCACAACTTGGCAAACATGATTTTTCCCCAGACCACTTAAGAGATCAGTCGTAGCTGTCAAAGGCCCAACCGTTTGACAGCAGCTCAGGGAGGAATCGTTTGTGCTGATAAGAGCTGCATTTAATAGAGGAAATGGATGTGAAAGTGGAAGCTAGCCAACAGCAAGCAGACGTACCCGTGCAGGTGATGACCATGTCCATTTGACGAACCACTTCATTCAGCTTCACCACTCTAAAGCCGTCCATACTATAAAGGAAATAAAAAAACAAATAAAAATTAGCAGATGTGTTTAGATATTGCTGTGCAAAGAAGATTTTGAGTTCCTATTTGGTTTGCTGATATGCTGATATTATTTGTGGTAGATACTAAGAGAGACCAGTTTACACAAGTTATTTGATACAAAATTGTTATGTGTTACAGGGTAAACTGAATAAAGTATATTAACTAATAATTATCACCTTTATCACTGAATCACTGACTCAAATTATTCATTCCTAATTTCATTTAGGAACAAACCCTTGCAATGTTGCTGTGAGACACAAATGTTCGCTTCAGATTTGTTTGAGACTGTGTCTGAAATGTAACTCATGCAGTATTACTGTCTTGTTTGTTAAACTGTTGTATAAAACAAGAACATATTTGCAACTAACTAATAACTAGTAACTAATAACCTTAACTTTACCGAATTAGATTGTAATGGAATAATGTGCACCTTTTGTAAAGCTGCTTTGAAACAATAATTATTCTGAAAAGCACCATACAAATAAACTAGAATTGAATTGAATTGACTTGGAGTTGTTTCGAATACAAAGAGAAAATAATAGGCTATAGATTATTAGATTAGATTAACTGTTTAAACAAAGTATTTAAAATGTGTACACATAATTATGATTGCATTAATTAGTAATAAAGGCAAATGACACTATTGAGCTTGCCATCTGCATTTTTTAATTATTTAAAATTGTGTACCTTTTGTATTTAATTATTAATTAAAATAAATTATATTGGCTAAATATCAGCCACCCTGCTTTCCAATATTGACCTTCAGAAAAAAAAATATCGCATGACTACTAATTTCAATAACACCGCACTTGTGTTTAAATGTAGATTTCACTCATTCTTGAGGGTCTATTGGTCTTACCAGGCTTGAAGAGCACAGATCGGATCGATCTCCGTCACACACACTATTGCTCCAAGTGCTTTCAGAGCTGAACAACAACCTTTCCCCACCTATACCACGGTCAACACAGAAACACAGCCAAACACAGAAACGTCATTCCATTCTCTGTGCTTTTAGAAAATAATGTCTGTCTGTTTTGAGAAATTACAGCTACAGTACAGACACTACAGGTTTTTTTTTTGTCTAATTTAAAGAAAACACTCAAAATATGTGATTAAAATTTTTTTTATCACACTTAAAAATGTGTCTGTGGATGTCAATTACAATATATTTCCGTAAAGACTTTTTCTCAGAATTATTTTATTCTCCTCCACTGAGCCATCAATCTCAACTTCAGCGCAATTTGCAGTACACACAACAAACTTCACAATTGTAATCATCTGTATCCAGTACTCCAAATGTTTTTACAGATGGATATGTTTATACATAAACTACCTGATTATTAGAACATTTTATTCTACAAGATAAAAATCCATTAGTTACTGACAGTTGTACCATTAACTAGCATGGACTAAAATATTTTTTGCATTTTTTAAAATCTGATTGTTATAACCTTTCATTCGACAAAGACATGAGTGAAAGGATTGATAGAGAAAGATTACTAAAATCCTATAACCTTAGACTCTCATTTGTCAAAAACATTAAACCTGAGTTTTGAACTGGACATCATTTAATGTTAAAAATTTAAGCTAGAAATGTATGCATATATGGACACATTTATTTAAATAAACCATTGTTATATAACAAGTGCACATTTAAGCACTTAAACTTAATAAAACTTGTTATAAAAATGTAATGAATCAGCTGGGGAAGTACAGAAGTTGACACAATCACCAGCGATCCAACCTGTGCAGATCGCTAACAGACTACAAATCAGCCAGAATTAGGAACTGGGGTGTGTGTGCAGTGCATGACAGGATCTTGTAGTCCATATAATGACGAATATGTAGTTCTATGTGATCTGTATGTTTACCAGGGATCTTCCAGGATTAGATCGCTGGTGATTGCAACAGAAATAAAATTGGTTAATTTATGGAATTTTTTTGATTTTGCCCATTTCACCTGCAGTGTCTTGCATTTTATTTGCATAATGTAGATTATCCGACCGCCCTATTTTATTTTTGCCAAATGTTTGTACTGACCTCTCCATAACCGCAAACCACCACCTGTTTCCCACCAAACATCACATCTGTGGTTCTCTTCAGACTGAGGAGAAAGAGGAAGACAGCTAAGATGATATTTTTTCTTACACAAGTTTTAGTCAAACTTGGTTAGAGGTTTAGAGGAAGATGTGTTGAAAGAAAAGTCAGAAAAGCATATATCAGCATTGCAGATGTCTTTACCCGTCGAGGATGGACTCCCTGCAGCAGTACAGATTATCAAACTTCTGCTTGGTGACAGAATCATTGACATTCATGGCAGGGACGCAAAGCTTGCCAGCTTTGGAGAGTTGATACAGCCTGACAGAATCAATAAAAAGAGACAAATAAATAAATAAAACATGAATGTTTGTAAAAGTCAGTTGGCATTTCTGTTTGGAGTTTGCATGTTCTCCCTGTGTTCGTGTGGGTTTCCTCCGGGTGCTCCGGTTTCCCTTACAAGTCCAAAAACCATGTTCTGTGGGTGAATTTGGTAAACTAAAATTGGCCGCAGTGTGTGTGAGTGAATGAGAGTGTATGGGTGTTTTCGAGTGATGGGTTGCAGCTGAAAGGGCATCCACAGCGAAAACATATCCTGGATAAGATGACCCCAGATTATTAAAAGGACTGAGCCGAAAAGAAAATTACTGAATAAATGAATGAATGAATGAATGAATGAATGAATGAATGAATGAATGAATGAATGAACGAACGAATGGATGAATGGATGAATGGATGATTGAATGAATTATTAATATGCCAGAATAGTTGGTGGTTTATTCTACTGTGGCAACTCCTGAAAAATAACTGACTAAACCTTAAAGGAAATGAAGGAAAATGAAAGAATGAATGAAAATTAAAATTAAAATTTTAATTAAATTTAATTATAATTAAATTAAAATAAATAAATGAAATTATTGTTTAAAAACAAAATAAAATGTGTAAAACATATGCTGAAATAGTGTGGGGGTTAATTCTGCTGTGGCAATTCCTAATAAATAAGGGACTAAGTCTAGAATGAAATAAAATAAAATTAAATAAAAAATAAATTAAATATATCTAATTGAATATTTATATATTTCGCATATTCCTTTATCCAAAGTGACTTTAAATAAAATTTCGATATAGGTTTTTTTTGGTTAATTTTATGTATTTTCTTGAATTGTTTATGCATTTGATAAAAGCTTTTGCCCAAAATGACTTAAAATGCATTCAAGAAATAGCATTTGCTCCTGTTTATGCATTTTCTTTATGCATTTACTATGACTTTAGTACAGCCCTCCCGTACCTGTGTACACCAGTAACACTCTCCTCCACGATTCCACGAACTTTTTTAAAGACACTGGGATATTTCTTATACACCCAGTGGGTCAAATCCCCTCCGTCATCTAGAATCTGTAAAAGAAAGTATCTTTATTACTCATCTGCAAACACAAACACCATGCTAAAAGTTTTGAACAGTAAATACTGATTTGACAGCGGTTTATAAACAGTAATAGAATCATTGTGTTAAATAGTGTAAATAGTGGTGGATATGATAACAAGCAGCATAAACAGCAACAACATTAGCATTTTGGCTACACATCATATTACAAATAGTGAAATGTTATTCGCAAAAAGGCTAAATGATAAGTGAAGTTACTAAAATAACTGCCAACAACATTGATTGTTTGTGCTTTTCTGCCATCACTTCCTCACCCTCCACTTGTTCAAAATCTGTTTGAGTTTATTTCATCTGTTAAACACAAAAGAAGATACTTTGAAAAATGTTGGAAAGCATCAGCAATTGATTTTAATCATATTTTTTTTTTTTCTACTGTAGATATCAATGGCTATAACATTCTTCAAAATATCTTCTTTAGCGGTCAACAACAACAAAACAACACACACAAAGAAGGTTTGGAACTAATTGAGGATAGCATCAGCCTTTTATTTTAACAGTATTGTCACAATCACCAGTGATCTAATCCTGGCAGATCACTGGTAAACACACAGAGCGCATATAACTACAAATCTGCCATTATATGGACTACAAGGCCCAGTCATGCTCTACACACACACACACGCACCGGTTCCAAATTCTAGCTGATTGCTAACACACACAACCGAAGGTGTTCAGAACTGATGACATGGACTTTAAAAGCAGCACAGACACACACATTAGTTGCTGAGTCTTGTTAATCAGTATTGTGAACATTACGACGCCTTGCCTTGATCCTCGTTTTTTTGTTTATGTTGTCTGCTGCCTGCCTGTACTGACCATCTGCCTGTTTATCGACCACGACCATTGCTTGCCTGACTATTCTTAATAAACCTGCGTTTGGATCCACACTCTTTTGTCAGCATTCTACTTCTTATTACAAGTGTTTACTATTTTTTTCAACTATAGGGATATCAAAGGCAAGGACATTCTTCAAATATCAGAAATAAAACAAACACAAGAAGGTTTGGAACCACTTGAGGATCAGTAAATGGTGGGTGAATTTGAATTTAGGCTGAACTATCCTATAAAGGGCAGAACTTTATACCATGTTTGCCTGCCAGCCATCCATGTTGACACAGCGGTCGATGCACCACCAGAAGTCGTCTTCCGATTCTCCCTTCCAGGCAAAAACTGACACACCTTCACAGGAAAGACAGCAAAAAAAAAGTGAGTCCATAATCTCCAGACTGGAACTGTTAGTTCAGACAGCAGTATTATTTGTTTAGAGGGAGTTTACCACTCTCCGCCAAAGCTGCTGCCACTTCATTCTGGGTGGAGTAAATGTTACAGGCAGTCCAGCGACACTGAGCACCCAGGGCCACTAGAGTCTCGATCAGCACCTGAAAGAAACCAGCATAGCAAATCAAACACATTAAAACACTCACAAACAACAATGTGTGCAAATTTACATTGTAAGCACTTTGGTTTTGATTTGATTATACGATTGTATGTTTAATGAAACTGCAAGCAAATCATTTGCAAAGTGTGCATTAATTAGAATAATAAATAACATTTTTAACATTAAAGCTTTTTGAGTTTTTCTTTAAATAAATTTGCTAAGACCAAACTAATTACAAACCAGTCTGACTTAAAGTGCTCAGCATATATAAGTACACCCCTCACAAATCGCTCTTTTAAATTCATATTTTTAATTAGGAAGCTATACAATATTATATTTGTGCATATACATTAGATTAGTCAGTACCGAAGCCAAATCTGGAGCTTATCTAACAAAATAACTTACAATTACGGTCCAAAAACTAGCACAACCAAATTTATATGTTTGAGAAAAATACTAAATATTAAAATCAAGAAAAGCAAAAAAATTGAAAAATTTAGTTGAAATTTTGTAGGTTGTCATTTTTTTGTGCAATATTTAGCTTGAATTTAATTGCATTATCTTTCAATTTCTAAATGTTTGGATATGTTTACTAAAAGATTATTTTAATAAATATATCTGTTTAATAAATCTGTTTTGGTTAAATGCACCAAAAATACACTAAAAAATGGATGAAAATATTCATTTTCAAAATGGGGTATACTCATATGCTGAGCACTTTACTGTATGTGTGATTTTTTTTCCCTTTGCGACTTCATCTGCAATTTTTTTCGGCATTTTTAAAAATATGCTCCATGTTAAGTTTTAGTAATTTTATTAATAAATTCTACCCTGTTTTATTTTAGTTGTTTGTTGATTCTTTATTTTATTCATTTTACTTTTAGGTAATGTCAATCGAAAAACATTTGTTGTTTACTTATTTCATAAACATTTACTTTTAGTTTTACTTTTAGTGAATGGACACTATATAGTAGTCATCATTCGAAGTGAATCCAAAACATTTTTCAAAATTGTCCTAGGACATGAATGGGTGCTGGTGAGGATCCACTTCAAATTTTGACTACTGTAGTTTATAGTATTGGCCGACACAGATTTATCTTTCCCTAAACAAACTGTTAGTGTAGTTTTATTTAATAGAAATGAAACGAAAATTCGTTTACTAATCCATTGTTTAAATAAATAAAAAGTTATTTTATTTATAGTTTCCTCCTGCTTGTACTAAAAACATTAAAACAATCACTTGTGTACTGTGGTAAATGAATATATTTCACTCTGTTATTTTCTTGTTTACTAAATATGACTGTATATAATAGATAGAAAGCAAAATAAAGAAGCTGGTGAAAAGGATCAGGAAAGTTCCCAAAGCCTAGATTTAAACTCATGTCGCCAAAAATGTTCCACTCTGACCAAAAATGTAAATGTTTTGTCAAAATCTCTTTCCGGAAGAAGTGTGTGTTTGAATCGTGTGACCCTGAGCAGAACCTACAGCAGTCTGAGCAGTGATGTGTGTGCATCCGGCCACTTTGGCCCCGGCGAGGGGTTTCTCTCCCTGAGCTCTCTTCCGCAGGGAAATCAGCGCAGACATATCTGTGGACAACAGTTCTGAGGTCAGACCAGCTGGCCTGAGATCAGCTTTATTAACACAGCTACAATCTAGAGAATCAGAGGTCAAACCAAGCCCTGGAAAATGAGGACTAAAAATCTGAATATGCCTGGAATAAGGAATGGTTAAAACTGGTTAAAATGGTTATTATTCTGTTCAGCTCAGTTGAACTTTTCATTCCTCTGTGTAAATGTTACATTTTGACATTTTTTTCTGCATTTTTCTGATTCATTCTCTAAATTTAAAGTAGTAGTGTGAAGTAAGGACTAATTGATTGAATTATTAAGGCATCTTTACACAGCAAAGGTGGCACAGAAACCAAACCTGGAGCAACTGGGACCTTGATCACTGCTTTATGGGACCTTGATCACTGCTCTGTCGACTTTTGATGTTGAAAATTCAACTCTACAGTTTAACAAAGTGACTTTTATTAGCATTTTAGTAGTTTGAAATAAGAGATTATATATATAGAGAGAGAGAAATAGATCTGTAAAAAACAGGAAATGAACTGGCAGTTTATTTTACGGTTTTTGTACCTTAATATTCAACACCAACCCAGACAAAATATCACTTTCAACTATTAAAAATGTTGATGAAAGTCACCTTTTCAAACTTTTAAAGGTTAAAAGTTGTTGGAAGAAAGATCAAGACTCCATAATGCAATTCAAATACACAAAACTGCTAATTTACAGAGATATTTTTTACAGTGTTCTGAGAGTAATGTACAGTATTCTTCTGTAATAATTCCATGAACTCGTAGCAATTAATCTGCTTATACTACGGTTACCACACCTAAAGTCACAGTTCAGATGTTGTATTTCAAGAAATTTGTCAGGTTTTTGTCCTCAAACAGTTTGTGTGCGTAGGATTAGCTGCTTACTCATCTCATCCAAAGTCTACTGTTTTGTTTGATTTAATATTTGACAGTTGTAGGCTGAAATCATTCACTGTATGAAACAGTAATGCAGTGAAGACTGGCCTGGAACCACTCTAGCGTGTGCTTCTCTAAAAATATTGTGTAACAGAATATTTATCAGACAATCAGAAATAGAGAGAAATGAGTCATCATTTCCTTACCCTGGTGAAAATTATTCACCCATTTTTTTAGTCATCATTTACTCTGCTTCCACTTGTTCCAAACCGGAGTTCATGTTATTATACAAAATATTAAATATTTATTTCCCACAACAGATGTCAATCGGTTTCTACAACTCAGGTGTATACGTACCCAGTTCTACATTTCTGGAGACAGCAAAATACGTAACTGGAGGTACTTCTGCTCACAGTTTTTTATTTTAGCAAATTCACCAGAGGCTGCTGTGTATGTTTATTGATGATCACAAACTTCTCTAGCGCATCCTCTTTTCATGTAAATCCGCCAGAGTGTGCAATAAACACTTCAGCTGACCAGCTTGCTGTCCATGAATGAATCACCTGCCCCCTTCCCCAAACACAACTGATTGTGTTTTCAAAAGTATTCTAGAAAATGAAAAGCCGATGAGTGATTTCACCACGTTTTCATCCTCTTGTTTATTTATGTTTTTATTTATTTTTTGCTTTTGTTTTACTTGGTTTCTAAAACCGTTCTTCTATGGACTCGAACCCCATCTTCGTGATCACCTCTGCTCCACATCCCAAGTCTGCCAATGTATGTGGAGAGCCACTGGGAAAACATAGGAAACGCCGCCCGTCTGGATATAAGCGGTCAGCTAGTAGCGCTAAAATGAATAGGAGCCGTGGGCAGTGTCATACCACCCTGTAGCACTCATTTAAAAGACAAAAGGCAGCCAGACATACCTCTGGCTACATAATTTACACTCTCCAGTAATGTAGACAGGGGTACATATCGACAATGAGCCTGTGTTGCGTTTCTAACAGTCTCTAACAGTTTCTAACAGTAAAACAATTATATAGATTTGAAACCCCTAGAGGGCGATTAACAGATTAATCCCATCAATATCTATGGACTGCACTGCTGCCATTAGATGCTGACCCAGTTATTATAAAAAAAGACAAAGTCAACGGTGGACAATGGCTTTTCCCAACATCAGCAGATGTTATCAAACCTTGTTCACTTGACAGCACTTAAACACACCTATATTTGAGTTAACAGGTATAACAGATGTCCTGAATTAACGGTGCTTCACAGAACCACTGACATTCATTTATAAATTTGCCAAAGTTGAAAGCTGTTTTTGTGTAAATTGTCTTCTGACCTTGTTCTGCGATCTCGATCTCCCGCCGGCCAAACTCGGCCTGCTTGATGTTCTTGACACAGAAGTCGCTGCTGCCCTTTGAGTTGACCTGGCTCTTCTCACGAGGAGACGTCTCATCATCTGAGCTGTCAGTGTACGAGGCCGCTGTAAAAGCACAGAGGAGCATTTTAGTAGGATTATGGATGCATTCATTGATTTTTTGCAATGAAATGATAAAAGCACAACTTTCTTTTAAATTGCTTCAGTCGTGTAGTTTAAACAGATTGCTTTTTTGGAGGTGGACGGGGGGTCAATCTGCAGTCACAAACATGTAGGAATGTTTATCCTTCACTTTTGTTGGTATTATGAGCGATTTAGGAATGTGAATTTGTCTGATCCAGGGCCAATGCTAGCAAAAGTCTGTAGTTCTTGCTCTAAGCTGGCCTGGGATTATATTACACAACACACAATACTAGCATGGACAAGTAATGAGCAGGTTTAAGCAAGTTTGTAGAACACACTGACCCAAACTTTCTCCATCAATTGTTATTTTAGCTACAAATGATAGAGTATTTCTGCAATGGACATTAAATTTGAATTAACCCGGCAAACGTCTAATAGATATCTAAACGTAGCTTGGCTAAAACAAGACTAAACTTGGGCTGTCACTGAAAATCTAATAGACGTCTAAGAATGGACCAAAACTAGACTAGTCTTCAAATAGACAGATTAGGCAGACTGTATATGTGTAGTCATTCATTTGTGTCTATTTGATGACTAGTCTAGTTTTGGCCTATTCTTAGGCACTTATTAGATTTTCACTGACAGCCCAAATGTAGCCTAGTTTAAGCCAAGACGGCTGATTAGACGTCTATTAGACATCTTTTAAAAACAAAAATGCTTGCTAAGAAGATTGTAAATCAAAATAAATTGTCATAACCCATTTTTATTGTTTATGAACTACGATAAATATGCCACTAATACAGAAAATATGATAAAATGATTCTGTGGTGACTACAAAAAATCAATGTAATTTCTGCATTAAATAATTTAGTTCAGAAATTACAGATTGAACTTTTAGGTATATTACACCAAGGATAGTTTATGTTTACAATGAATCTTTGATGAAATATCAAAGGTATAAAGGGAAATAAAGCCACTTGGCACTGGGGTATTTAGCAATTACTTCCAGTTGAATTTACATTGTTGTATCATTGCTAGTGTTTTTTTAGGGTTTAGTAACTTGCTGTTTTATGTCATCTGGTGTAAAACACTGATTGTTGATACCTCCATTGTGTATTGTGTATTTAAGCCCATGCCGTCTGATACTGTCGGTAGGATAGGCTTTATTTTTTAATTTCCCCTAGTTGCAATCGTAGCACAAAAACAACATGTTTTACCTATAATGTAATGTTATGAAATGTGTAATTATATAACGCATTTATTGTATATTCTTCATACACCCAAAGCACTTCACAGTCATGAGGGGGGTCTCTCCACATCACCAGTGTGCAGCATCCATTTGGATGATGCGACGGCAGCCACAAGACAACGGCGCCAGTGTACTATTAGAGTGAGAATAGAGCCAATTCAGCGAATGGGGATATTGGGAGAACCATGATAGGTAAGGGCAGAAGGAGGGAATTTGGCCAGGACACCTCAGTTACACCCCTACTCTTTACGATGAGTTCCATGGGATTTTTAATGACCCCAGAGAGTCTGGGCCTCAGTTAAACGTCTCATCTGAAAGACGGCCCTCACTGACAGTATAGCATCCTCTTCACTTTACCGGGGTATTAGGACTCATGCAGACCCCAGACTGAGCGCCCCCTGCTGGCCTCACTAACAGCACTTCCAACAGCAACCTGGTTTTCTCATGTGGTCTCTCATCCAGGTGCTCATCCTGCTTAGCTTCAGTGTATAACCAGTCTTGGGCTGCAGGGGGATAAGGCTGTGGCCATCAACATTCAAAAAAGTTGTTCAACCTAAATTACAAACGCTTAAAATGTAGGTGCTGTTCACACCTGGAATAAAGATGCATTTTTGTCGATAAAAACACAAGTGGACAATACAGGTGTAAACAAGATGCAAAACTTTTATAGATTGTCCACTTTTGGCCCCATCCAGAGAATGTTAAGAACACATTCAACCACCGTGCCCTTGTAGAGTGGCTAAATGTTCCCTTACCAGTCCTGATAATGTTTTTTTGGCAAAAATAAACATATTTGTAGTATATTTGAAGGCTATGGCTGCTTCATTCTCTTCAAACAGCAGCTCTTATCATGCAGGGCCAGTGAACTGCTGTTTTCTCTTGAGACAAAGCTCTGTGAATGTGTTATTTAATGGGTAACGTCTTTGATCTGCTATTAACAATTTTATTCTATAAAATCAAAATCTTAAAATCTTACACAAGGTCAGTTCCTTCGCCTGACGATTCAAAGACACTAAATGTAATTACTTTCAATGTTCTATAATATTTGTTCAATGAATTTAACAAAAATACAAGCATAAGTACATGTTAAAACTGTAAAACAGAAGAGTGTAGTTAGTACAAGAAGTAAAAGAAATCGGTTATCTATAATTTCATCATCAATGAATAAAATTGCTCAATCATAAGGCATTTTTAATCGATCTGGTCCCTTTAATAAAAATTTTTGTGTATAGTATAGACATTATGCTAGCAAAAGAGAAAAATGTGAACGCTAATGTGTCTCCTCGATCCAAAATGCATCTTGATATCCAGTGTGAACTTGGCCTTCTCACCTCTACTATAGATCAATGTATTTGCTGCTCTTCTGAACTTTAGCACTGTATTAGCATGAATGTTGTATTGCAGTGATGATGGACTAACCTGAGCTGTAGCTGTCCGTAGATGACTGAGAGATGGAGCGAGACAGGGAGCGGCGGCCTGTTTTTGTAGGGAACTTGCTAAACTCCTGTTTGTCCTCCTGGTTGGCAAACTGAATCTGAAGAAAAAGAGAGGATGGGGAGAGAGCAAGAAAATGAATGTAGTTAAAGCATTCCAGTACCATATTTTGCTTTGTAAGACTCCTACGATATATTCATTAATCAAAGTACAAAAAAACACATTATGATTCTCATAATACACAATGCAGCTTCACTGCTTTTTGTATAAAATGGCTTTGGTCTCTCTAAACACCTGCTCTGCTTCAATTGGTTAGATGATTGGTCTAATCTGTCTCTGCACCTGTAATCTCAGTAATATGAACTATAGCTGCATCCATTTGCCAATTATAGGAGAGAAAGGAAGGTCTCCACAAGTTCTTATTTGCTTTGATTTATTTTGAATGTATCATATAAAGACAATGCACATCATACCATTGCAATACATATGGTCAACAGAAAATTGGCCCTCTACTCGCCCATTCCAACAAATAAACAAACAGATCGCCAGGTACAATGAAGGAAATGGAAGTGATCCCCCTTGAACCCGAGACAGTGATTAGCCACGTGTTTTGTAACTGACATTTCTTACACAACACAGAAAACAGCCTCTTCTAGACAACTATCAAACGTTTCCAGGCCATTCAGATACAACAATAGTGTTTGTGAGCAGCCAATCAGAACTATAGACTGGCAATTGTGCAGGAAATAAGACTGACGACATGTTTCAGGCGGTTCTGTTTCACTGACATTCACTAACAAGTATAAAGCAAGTATATAGCAATCATTACTGTATACCTCACTGCATGTCATGAGTCTTACTAATAAACATAACATCAACACATTTCAGCATGTTAGGTTAGACTAATTTCAAGTAGTTCAAAATGAATCATACAAACAAAGATATAGCTTTAAACCCTAACCACTGATCCTTAAATATACTGAAAAGCGCTGAGGATCAGCACGGTTTAAACATGTTCTGTCTTAATATAGCCCAAAAAGAGACTATAAATAGCAATATTGTACAATTACATAACAGATGTGAAGAATGAGTCCCATCAAGGGATTTCAGTTCTGTTTCGGTCACTTAAATAATGCAGACCTTGAAATATTTATTGCATATGTGCTTAGAGTCAGATGATGAAGTCTGTGTTCTGCTGTTTCCAAAGCTGGAGAATGCAGAGGAACCTGACTGCTAAATTATACCTTGTGCATCAAGATGCTTTGAGACAATCGCAAAGCAAACTGCTGCTAGACTGTTATTCTCTGCAGTAAACTCTATGATTGAGCTTTCGAACGATTGCAATTTTCTTTCCTGTGTTATCTTATTTAGCCAAAAGCATTAAGTTTAGACTGCCATGTCATTCAGGGACTTTACAATCAGTGCTTTATGTATGAATGGACCAAGATTTCAAAGGATAAACAAAATCAAGTTTAACGATCCAGAACAAATCGATGAGATCTTTGATATGACTTAAAAATGTTTGGTGGCTAAAATGACTCACATGCTGAAAAAATATTTCTGTAAGTTATTTTAAACATCTATTTTTATATTAACTGTGTTCATTTTCCATTTGCAATGGATTATGAGTATATGCCAATTAAAAAATAGCTCATCCAAAAAATGATACAGGCAGCTTTTTCAGACTTTATCACGTGTGACCTTCAGGAAAAGAGAATGCCATATGCTATTCTGTCCGAGATTGCATCTCGATCAGCTCCCTAATACCTGAGGTGGTTTATCAGTAGGTCGTGAGCATGGATTCAGGCCTTGGTAGGGCCCCTGATGAGCTTGGTTCACAATATATTGGGACACACTGATAATTTGAGACATGAGTAGCATGTAACAATAGCAGATCTAATAATTTTCATTTAATTATTTTACTAAGTTTATAAAATTACATTCCAGCTGAATAATTTGATTATTTCATTTACCAGCAACAGTTAAACCATTAAACAATTATGACTGTTTGCTAGATTTTTTTCTTACATATCTAGCTAGGTTCATTCATGTTAAAAATGAATAAATAAAGACTTTTCTAAGAAAAATGCATCCCATTTGTCATTATGTTTGATGATTTGCCTCAATTGATTCATATTTCACCTTTCCAAACTTCCATTCCGGGCACATAGTACATATTGATGTGCTATAATTTTCACTGTGCATTGTGGGACTCTTTAGGGCGCAAACAATTTCAGTGCACTTAAAAGTGTCACTTAAAATGGCTGATGCCCTGATCAATGCTCCGACTACTGAACAAGTGTTGCTGATTAAAATGCGCCCTGAGTCTGCAATATTATTTGGTTGATTTCACGTAACAATCACAAAAATACAAAAACATTTAGGAGTACATTAGCATATAGCATTAGCATATAGCCTAAAGCTAACACAACGACTAAAAGTCAATTAGGTTTTGGGTAATTAAAATGATTAAGCAAGGTAATATAATCTGAATGTAATACAATCTGAAAATGTCACAGTGCAAAGAAGCTGACAGAAGCCTTCTCACAAAGTACAAAACCAGTCATGAAGACAGAACAATCAGTGTTCCCCATTAAACTGCATGTACATGTAGGCCTGATCATATGTCTGAAAAAGAAGGGAGGGTGGAAGGGGCCGAGGGTTCTGGACTGGGATTCATGGCAGGCTATTAGATTTACACAGTAATGCGCAGGTAAATCACAGAAGCTGAGCTCTGGTTCTGCCTGTGCTCCTTTTTTAGACCTGATTTATGTTTCTTTCATGCACAGATGTCTCTTCTACAGACACGGATCTCCAGCAGCTCAGCTTCAAAGCATCCGCAGACTTAGATTTACAGCAAAACAAAACAAAAAACTATGAATATGACTGTGCTTTAGGAAACAGATTTTATTATCACAGAATCAACTGGTTTGATATGTAACCAGAGGTAATGCACATTTACGACTCAAACCCCAAAAAAGCCAAAACTGCCATTGATGAATTGCTAAAACAACATCTCATTTAATTGTTCATTTCAAAATGATTACAGAATCAGATACTAACACCTCTTAATATTTGAAAGTCTGGTAACGAAGAATTGGTTTTAAGCTGCCGTCACATTAATGTTTGAGTATGCGAAATTCTGTTGGACAGTGCTGCAAAAAGTAGTGGGATAAAACAATATGATGCAACACGGTTGCTCCATATTTAAATTTTCTGTTCAGAGGGGTCAAGTTTCGATCATCTACTGGCCTCCTGCATTTACATGATGAGAAATTGCAGGTCAGAGTTCACCAAATTTGAGCTTTGGAATGCAGTGACTTGCAAATCTAGTTTCATGAGCAAGTTTTTCCGGTCTGTCTGCATATGAATGGAAGTCAGTGGTGCAAAAAGTTCAGTGTGACCACTGTTAAAGACAAAAAAAAAACACATGACATAGATTTAAATGGGAAAAAATGCAACAGTTAATTTGGATGGTCTAGGAAAAAAAGCCCTGCCTTCTAGTAAAGGGGCCAATCATTGATATCTAGATATATCGACGCTATAAACAGACATTTGTCTGGAGAAGAAGCTTGTTCCAGACGTGTTTTTATGACAGTTTCTGCAGCTTCCTTTTTCGACCAACTAACGCACTAATCTTGGTAAATACTTTGCTCACAGGCATAAGAAATACATCTACAGTACGTAAAGCTTTAAATCTACACTTTTTGTAAATAAACCAACTACACTTAAAAACTGTATCGTAAAACGTATCTGTATGAAATAAACACAAGGTACAGTCTTTCCTGTCCAACCTCATTATTTTGAATGATTTCCCAACTGACGGCAATTATTTAATTAAATTCATTTTATGTTTATTTCTATAGCGCTTTTACAATGTAGATTGTGTCAAAGCAACTTAACATAGAAGTTCTAGTAAATTGAAATTGAAACTGTGTCAGTCCAGTTTTCAGAGTTAAAGTTCAATTTTTATTTTTATTTTATTTTTAAATTACCCACATACTTGTAAACAAAGATCATTTTGGGAGGAAATTTGTCATCAGGAATAACTAGGAAATTAACTTAGAAGACCAGCTTGGATACGGATCCGGCAGTATTGAGAAGATGTTAAGGAGTAACACTTGATTCTTTTGGTAGTTATGTAGTTTGTTTGAGAGGGTGAGATTTGATTATGTCCATCAGAAACAAAAATTAAGTAGTATGGTGTCGTATTTTTTTTGGTCAAGGTTCAAAATTTTGACAAATTTCCCCATTCAAAGAGTTAGGAGCTGCACTCCTTGTCAGGGATTTCAAAGATGGTCACTGAGTGATAGGACTTGCATTAAAGAGACTGTCACAAAGACAAAAAAAAAAAAAAACACAGTCATTAACAAAAAATTCCAGCAGACCATTAAATACCCCAAAAGCTCAGCATTTTCAGCATCTGGAACAGTATAATACAAAAATAGATTTTCAGTTTTAATCTAGTCACATTGGATTGGTCCAACTGTCAGTTAGCGATCAAAAATAAGTGGGCAGGAGGCTTGAGGCTAAAGTAACCTTCAATCTGTGACCTTAACCAGTGACATCTGTCTGATCATGTGTTTGTGTGCAATTTTAATCAGTCAAATAATCTGACCATCCAATATATTTACTGTCCAAGTGCAGCCAGAGACAGATAGAGATGGCAGAACCTCAGTCTGTGTATTATGTGCAAACATAAGATTTAGTCTAATGCAACCGATGAGAGTCAGAAGACTGCATTCCTTGCAAAAGGGTTCATTTCAATAGCTTTTTACAAGCTAAAAAACAGCAGATCCCCTCACCCTTACAAAACACAGCTGCCAACACATTTCCTACTGTGAACTACAGCCAATATGGAGATGCAGAGGAAAGTTGTTATTGGATAGAAACAATACCAAATAGCTCAAAGGACTTTTTGGGTAATAAAAGTTTAGTCACTAGTCATCTTTGACAGATCTTTTTTGTTTTTCATTAATCACTTAATGAATGGTAGAAAACATGAAAATTTCTTTTTTTGTGTGGTAATAAATGGCCAATTAATTTATAAATCTTAAACTTTTGCAGTTTATTAATGATCAAACTTTGTCTTAACAATAATTTTATATTTTATAATTTTTGTTTTATTCAATCATTGAAAAACTAGTTAGCAGGTCATAATGGATTTTAACTTTTTCATGGATATTCACCTTATTCTCCGCCGACGAGTGGGCACTGCCATTTGAATCTTTTTGTCTCGCGACTTCCGGTCACATTCACTTCCATTCATTTTTTGACGTTAAAAACTGCTCGTTACGCTGCTTGATGTTGCAATTTGATATTTTATTATTATATTATTCTACTTGGTCTGTGTAGTCATGCAAACATTTGTTTGTAGAGCAAGTAGTTTGGCCATTTTCTGCCGTTTATTATTCCTAGTCATTTCTCCCATAGGCGACTGAATCGGAAGTTCTAAGACAATCGCAAAAACAGGCGCACTTCCGCATTTTAGAATAAGGTCAATAATGCAATACCATATAATCCCCTTAAAAAAACATCACTGAACTAAAATACAAACAAAAAATATTCTGTCAGTCATTTTAACTGTTTTTGAAACAAGTCTTCTATATAAAAAAATAAATATTTACTTCCTAAATTGCAGTTTATTCCTTTAATGACAAGCTGAATTTTCAGCATCGTTACAATTCTTCAGTGTCACAAGATCCATCATACTAATATGCTTAGTTGCTACTCAATACACATATAGGAGAAAAAAAGAATCACTTTTTCAGCTCTTTTCCATCTTATTCGTTCTTCATCTGGACTTTTGCTGTATAAGCCACTCTGTAAACTAAAGACTATGGGTGGTAGAGCTTTTTTGTACAGTGCGCCTAAGCTATGGAATGGTCTACCCATCAGCATCAGGAATGTTGCTTCTCTGGACTGTTTTAAGAAATTTCTTAAGACTCACCTTTTTGCCGTTGCTTTTAACTTAGATTGATTATTTTTGTTAATGTAATCACATCGTTCAAATTTTATTGTTTTATTGTGGTCTTTTTACTGTTTTATTGTTTTGCTTTGTTCTGTCTGCCTTGTAGTGCTTTGGGTCTGAGAAAAGTGCGCTAAGAATAAAAGTTATTATTATTATTATTATTTTCCATAGATCTGTTTTCCTCCAACTCTTCCCTACACTTAACATGACTTCAGATTTTAGTTTGATATGCAACGACACAGTACACCAATTTCTCTTTACTCAAAACATTCACAATCCCAGAAAATGTTCAGTTCCCCCAGTAGTGTTGCTTTAAGAATATCATAAATAGGTTTATTTGTTATCTAACATGTGATCTGACAGACAGCACATAAATCCTGAGTTTAGTTGTGTTTGGACACAAAACTGCATGACATGCCATTGAAGTTGACAAAACACACAGCTGGCGATTCAAGGAAATTGAAGTGATAATAAAAATGCCATTGAGAGATGATATTGTGACCCCCGGGTAGAGCTTGGAACTCAAAGTGCTTGAAATAACCAGACAGTACCGATCAGAGAATAGCAGAGATATACATCTGCAGGTGAAAGACTAACAGACGGAGACCAATAGAAAGCTATGAACCATGATGAAGCCTCATAAGCGTTAATGTCACTTTGAGCTCATCTCACTGATTACACTGTCAGTTAAATGATTAAAATTGTACCAGGAATTGAGTTCAGGACCTATGATCTATAGCATAATGTCTCCACATGTTTTTTATGAGGGAAAAGGCAGAGGTGATTCCTGCATTATAAGACCTCAACAAGGCCAGATTTAAATCAGATTTGAGGTGTTGTATCTTATAAAACAATAGATGATTACAGACAAGTACCATTTACAAGGTTTATTGAGGAAGATATAACCCAGCAAACAATTTCGTGCTTAATAGACGTGTAATAGAGATCTAAACGTAGACAGCTTGGCTATAACAAGACTAAACTTGGGCTGTCAGTGAAAATCTAATAGACATCTAAGAATGGCCCAAAACTAGACTAGTCATCAAATAGACAGATTAAACAGACTGTATTTGTGAAGTCATTCAATTGTGTTTATTTGATGACTAGTCTAGTTTTGGCCTTTTTTTAAGAATCTATTAGATTTTCACTGACAGCCCAAATTTAGCCTTGTTGTTGCCAAGACTACTGTTTAGACGTCCATTAGACATCTATTAGACATCTTTTAAAAGCAAAAAATGCTTGCTGATGGGTACTGGAATGCTATACACAAACATGTATAAAAATTATATTTCTAAATATGTGATTACCCTGATAAGATAGTATATTAACCTGATTATGCACATACAATTTTTTAAAACAAGTTTATCATGTAATATTAAAATGAAATATCTTTTTTATTTTTTATTTTATTTTTTTTTCATATGCTGATTTTACACATGGGTTAATATGCTGATTTTGAAATAGTTTAATGGTTGAAAGATTGCTGATAAATGAAACAATTAAATTATTAGCTTAATAATTACAAATTATTAGTTCCTCTGTTTACTCATTTTACTAGTAGAAAAAAATCATCACTTTATTATTATTTTTTTAACATTTTTTATTTGATTGTTCACAATTAAAGTTCAGAAGGACTTTTATATTAATTTAGTTCTATAATATAATAAAATAATTTGCAATACCATTAATGAAGAATTAAAAATTTTAAAGAATATAAATAAAGGTAAAAAAAAAATGAATAACTTCATTTTTTTAGCATTTTTATTAACACTGACAAAACTTTATAATTAGACCGTGTAATTAGACCATCATAAATAAATAAAAATATATAAATAAAATAAATAAAAATATTATAAATATATAGCCAGTTAATATATATATATATATATATATATATATATATATATATATATATATATATATATATATATATATATATATATATATCAGAATATAATGAAACATTCATATTTATCAACAGAGGTGAAAATCCCTAAAAATAATTATTAAAATATTTTCAATATTACATTTTAATTCTAAGCAAAAACCTAAACACACACACAATCTGTCATACATCTTACAATGCACACAGTATGTAAAGATACCTAATTTCATTTTTTCCAAAGTTTTTATTAATATATAGATTTTTCCCCCACACAGCTATACTGTATTATTCCTCAATGTATATAAACCCCATTTTCTCTGTGTCGTGCTGTATGATGAAGTAGTTAGCATAATGTGTCACTTACCCTGGGAAAGTCATAGCCATGGTTCATGTTCCCTGTGTGTGTGTGTGTGTCTGGCCTGAGCTCTTGCCTGTGTATTATTACAAACTGCTGTTTGACTACTGTACTTTTACAGGGGGAGGTTTCAACGTCTTACAGCGGACATGAGGCTATGGGGAGGTGACAAGGGAACCAATAAATCAAGCACTCGCAAACCCGACCTGCCTACTTTCTGCTCTCCTTCTGTAATCCGCCGTTCCCTTGCAGCCAGCGTTTGTGTTCAGGAATACCAAAGGAAGGGTGTATTTGTTGCCCTGGAGTGTTTTAATCCGACTGGTTCTCCTAGTGCCATCGGAAACAGACTCTCCTGCAGAGTTTATGCGGAGCGGCTCATAAAACAGGAATCTGGCGGGAATTAAAGCATGTTTCTGCAAACCCCAAAAGCATCCACAGTAGGTCATGCCGGTCAACTCTATTCCGAGATCTGACTAAAAATAGCTGAAAAAGAAATCCATTGCAGTTTATCGACTGTTCCGCTTTAAAGCTCAAAATGATCCATAGTGGTGGAAACAGACAGGCAGGACAAGGCCAGCAGACGCTTGAGCCGTTTACCGTGACTCTGCCAATACCTGCTGAAGTCCTAATGTTACCAGCCTGGCGCTCGGCCACAGTCGCTAATCCTAGGCTGAGGTCATGCAGTGTACACTCCGCATGATTGTCAACAAAAACAACAAGCTCAGATGCAGTGCTAGGGCTTTTGATTTAGTGCTTTAAAAAGCAGGGTTGTCAGTTGATTGTGAAATGTAAGTGAATTATTAATATAATGATTATGTATAGTTTCCGACTGTTAGCCCATAAATGGAAGAGATTGCATTATAGGGGTTAGTTTAAATATGTTATAACAGTGGGTTTGGAATTTAGGGGTCAATCAATATATTGTTTTTTTCACGCTGAACAAAAAGCCATCAACGGCCACATCGATGTAATTGACGTTTTATATACATAAACAAAAACACATATACATTATATGAAATATACACACTGTGAAAAATGCTGGGTTCTACACAATTCATTCATCTTGTTTCAACACAAACCGCTCAAGTTAACGTAATAGTTTTTACTAATTTAAGTGGATTGAACACAAAATAATTAAGTTGTCAAAACATAAGAATTGTGTTGCTTCAATTCATTTTAAATACATAGTTTGAACAAGGAGTTGAAGTCAATTTTTGAAAATAAGTAAAACCACTACCTTTATTGTAATATGCCGATTTTTTGCAAAAGAACAATTTTTTTAGGTCAAAATATATTTCTTAATATTATAAACAATGGAAAAAGTCATGCAATTTTATTTTTCTTTGAAGACTGATTTCATAAACTTTTAATTAAGAATACTTATCTGAAACACTCAAAAAATAGTATTTTTTTTGCTCATTCAAACTACTTAATTAAAATAAGCTGAAACAACACAATTCTTGAGATTTTATCGGGACAACTTAATGTTTTTATGTTTAATCCCAATAAATCACAATAGTTGGAGAAAGGAATAAACTAAGTGTTGCAAAAGCGCTCTCAGGTACAGAGTTTTTGTTTTGCCGGACACGTGCAGTAAGATAGTTCTTATATTCTGATCAGGCACGTGCACACATAGGGCTCAACCTGTGCAGTGCACATGCCCTTTTTAGTCTTGGATAGAAAGTGCCCTTCCAAAATGATCAAAAGTGCCCCCGCGACGCGACACACCCTCCGTCCCGCCCTTCAGTAGGCGCGCGACAACACTGATCTTGAGTATGCGCGCTCAACCCCCCCCCCCCTCCCCCACTTTACATTATGCGCGCGACAACACAGCTGATTAGAACACGCGCGACAACACCGCTCTTCAGTACGCGCCCCCCTTCAAAAAATGTATCCTGCACATGCCCTTTGGACCGTCTCTGCACGGGCCTGATTCTGATCATTGCAATAATGTTATTAGCAATATTGTAATGAGCTCATTTTTCATGTGCCATTACTGGTGTAATGTGTTTTTCTTTGAGGGTGGGAGGGGTAGACCACACATTGCCTTTTACAGTGCTGTCTGTCTTGTCGAGCGCAGTGGCACTGAGAACATAATATTTCACATACTTTTTATTTTGCAGATGTTATATTTCACAAACTCTTTATTTCACAAATAACAGCGATGAATCATTCAGTTTGTAATGCACACAAAACTGAGAGCCTCATAACAGTTCAATATGTGTGTGTGTGTGTGTGTGTGTGTGTGTGTGTGTGTGTGTGTGTGTGTGTGTGTGTGTGTGTGTGTGTGTGTGTGTGTGTGTGTGTGTGTGTGTGAAGCAGTGGCGCAGTAGGTAGTGCTGTTGCCTCACAGCAAGAAGGTCACTGGTTCGCTGGTTCGATCCTCGGCTCAGTTGGCATTTCTGTGTGGAGTTTGCATGTTCTCCCTGCATTCGCGTGGGTTTCCTGCGGGTGCTCCGGTTTCCCCACAGTCCAAAGACATGCGGTACAGGTGAATTGGGTAGGCTAAATTGTCCGTAGTGTATGAGTATGAGTGTGTGTGAATGTTTCCCAGAGATGGGTTGCAGCTGTAAGGGCATCTGCTGCGTAAAAAACGTACTGGATAAGTTGGCGGTTTATTCCGCTGTGGCGACCCCGGATTATTAAAGGGACTAAGCCGACAAGAAAATTAATGAATGAATATATATATGTGTGTATCGGTACACCCCTAGTGCAAACTGTTGTCACAATTGATGGAGTAATACTACAAATCACGAGCAATGCTTCTGCTTTGCTCTCAGTTAATTTGCTTTTATGTCATCTTGCAGTTCCACTTTGATACTAGAGTAGGTACTCAAATGTGCACTCTTAAAAACAGCACTTTAAATCTCATAACTAATGATTTTAAGATGTGTGATTTTTATTGCTAAAAATAATTTTGCATCATGACTGTCAGATGTCTGTGAAGTAAATCTAGTAAAAAGGTCAGGTGTATTACTGTCTAAACTAGGTTTAATTTCAAAACTAAACATAATGTCGGAGCAATAGCCTAGTCACAGCGCAACAGTGCTTCAGGCGTCCCAACTTCAAATCATAACACGTGGACCTTTCATGATCCTGTCCCTCTCTTTTTCCTACAAAAATGCCAAAAAAAGATCTTAAATCAGGATATATACAGGAATCAGAGAGTGAAATTTAATACATTTTAAAACTCTATTCATACATTTTAAATTGGCTAATACTGACTAAATGCTGATTGTAAGTAACTAATCCTAAAATAAAACATTATTCATATATTGAATAAAAATGCAGCAGGCGGTGCCCTTAGAACAGCATAAAATAACAGTGTTGCCTTGGTTACTGCAGTAAACAAAGCAGCATGATGACAAATCTAGCAGGATTTTATCGATTTCATAAACTATGTAGCATCCCACTATTCGCAGATTAAATGCTAGCATACAACTATACATATGCACAGTATAATCTAAAATAATACAATATTTAATACTTTGCCACTCAGCATTTAAAACATTTTAATACTCTTAAGGGTCTTAAATTTCTTTATATTTATTTGTCAACTTTTAATACTTTTTTAGACCCCGCGGACACCATTATCAATGTTAAAATCATACAAATTAGCATATTCTAGAACAATTGCATACATTTTGCCCTCAGTAACGTCTGTTCTTTATTGTATCTTTATACTTTTCATACACATTTTGTAACAACTATATTTGTATATTTTGACTTTATTTTTACCCTGAGGTCGTTTACATACTATGCCGATGTAATACTCAACTCACAGTAATAAAGTCTAACAATGACCAGCCTGTGACAGAGTTTTACCATTAACAAAGGCCATTTACTAAACAGCTGATGAAGCTGTTTAGTTCTCAACCCAGTTTTTTCCCCCCAAGTCATGTTGACGTAACTAAATTGCCTTAACAGGATTTGGCTGAGAATATGAAACATCTTAAACTCTGTTTAAAGACATTTCAGCATCCGGCTCAGCCAAGTCAAAAGCAATCATGTTCTTGAGTAAATGAAATAATTGAGCTCTGAAGTGCCGATGGTCTATCGTGAATAAATGAAACGCGATCTAAGCTCTCTCAGATGACTGCTCGGTGTAAAGAGACCCGAATATCAGCTCAAGCACTGAAGCAACACCATCGCTTTAAACCCACAATGCATCCATTCAGCAGAACTAGACATCCAAACCCATAACTTCCCTGATAATTGGCTGAAATTTGATCTAATCTTTAAAACTATGTGTATCAAGTAGAACAAGCAAAGAATCAGTAAGGAAGCAG
The DNA here is from genome assembly GCF_052040795.2 of Danio rerio. NCBI lineage: Eukaryota > Metazoa > Chordata > Actinopteri > Cypriniformes > Danionidae > Danio > Danio rerio. The sequence goes on from NC_141028.1 coordinate 27,017,270, forward strand.
AAAGAGTCATTTAATTGAAATGAATGTAACGGAGCATTAAGAGAGGTCTGGATGCAATGAAAGCTCTCCATATTTCCCATTTGACAGGCTGAATATACACAATGAGAAAAACCCAAGGTCACTGCAGGGCTCTTATAGCAGGTAGGGGTTGATCAAGGCCCCATGCCAAGATTTGGCCAGAGAAACCAGAGAAAATGTTCCTAAACAGGTGTCATATTTCTCCAGTCTGAGCAATTTTCTCTCACAATGTTATCAGAGCCTCCTGCTCAGCGAGGGAAAGGGCTAGCAGAGGTACCGAGAGAGAAACTTTCTCACACCCTCCTCAAACTGAGAGGAAAAGAGGATACGGTTTCAGAAAAAAAAATAATCGTGATGACTAGTGGAAAGCAGTGCCAGTACACACACAAAAGAGGGAATATGCATGATCAGAGGGGAAGACAGATGAATGTCTGCGATTTTCAAACCTTTGAGCTTTCCTCAAAAGAGACATTGGCTGTTACAAGGTAATTTGTGTGCTAAAAGACAAGCACATAATGTTTCTAAGAGATCAACTGTTCTTTGTATTAACATGTTATTATGAAAAACCCTGTATTAATTACATCAGATAACTCTGAGTCCAGGTAGTATTACTTTTTGAATATTGGAGAGTGTTTAACAATAAATTACTATTAAGGTTATTTTATGTAAAAAATAATTTGTGAAATTCAGCCAAATTCTACATATAAAAGTGCTATGCAAAATCAAAAAATGAGGCTAGATGTTTGTTCAAACTAGTTATTTTAATGGAGTTTTTTGGGACAACTTAATTGTTTAATGTTCAATATACTTAAATTTGTAAAAACAATTAACCTAACTGATTTGTGCGGGGACAACATAAAGGAATTGTGTGGAACCCTGCATTTTTACAGTGTATACTCAAAAAAATGACGTTTGCTGTTTGATCAAACTACTTATGTAAAATGAGCTGAAACAACACAATTCTTCAGATTTTTTTGTTTGCAATAACTTAAATGCTTTATGTTCAATCCACCTACATTTGTAAAAATTAAGAAGTTAGCCTAATTCCTTTCCAATACAAATCGATTGTGTGGAACCACAGCATCTGTACACACGTACACAACATATTCAGATTACTCGTCTTCTGAAAACTTCACTATTTGTTTGCAAAATGATTAATCCTCTGGTGATTATTTATTTAGTTGACTTCATTGGAATGGTACCAAACTCAGTATACATTTTAGCATATGCCGTGTGACACAAAGAATAATGGGTAAAAGTGTTAAATGGTCCTTTTAAAAACTCATTCTGGTGTTGTTAAATGCATCTAACATAAAACATTTGTTAGTGAAAACTTGCGAAAGATATCCTTAGCCTATAAAGAATTTGGAACAAAGTTTGTTTGTTTAGACTTATGGCTTTGATTATTATTACTTATAATTAGGGATGTCCAGATCCGATCACATGATTGGAAATCGGGCCCGATCACGCGGTTTCAGACTAGATCGGAATGGGATAAACTCCCATTAGGACTCCAATATATATGTATATTATATATTCTCTTTTTTTAACACATCTATAGTTATGCGGTGGCACAGAGTTAGACCTTTCTTGACTTACACAGAAACAGCAACGTTTGCAGCATGACATCACTTGTTGCAGAGACGCTATTGGTTAAACGTCGGCAAAGTAGAACACGGAAGCAGCTTGAAGTGGAAAGCGCGAGTATAGCTGCGTCTCCAAATCGCATACTTATGCACTATTCTACGCCATTTTGTAGCATAAATAGTGTAAGTAGTGTGTTCACCCTGAAAACTCTAAAAATAATAAGTGCACTTTAATTACCCGGATGATGCACTCATTCAGCTGCTAAAATGAAGTGTGTAATGATGGACACTTCACGCACTCAACGACCGCAGGTTTGCTTACGTAGCGGAAGGGGCGGAGCTATCGGCGCACATGTTGGATAACTTTATTTATTTTGGATAGTGAAAGTAAATTCTCCTACGAGAGTGATTATAGCGCCTCCCGATGGTGAATGCAGTTATACTCACGGCAGGTATTATTTGATAATTCGGTCGTTTATTTAATTTATTTGATACTGATTTGGCAACCGTCAAACGTCATCAGGGAAACTGTTTGAATTTCCACTTAGTAAAAAAACATTAGCGTGCCATTTGGGACGACACTACATACATTTACTATGCTGTTGAGTGTGTAAGTGCATAAGTACATAGTGCATGAGTGCATAGTGGATAGTGTGCCATTTGTGACGCGGGTGTCGGTTTTGGTAGATACTCAAAATTAAATGACTCGGACTCTGACGGCAAAAAATCCTGATCAGGACATCCCTACTTATGATTATCTAATAGGGCTGCATGATATTGGAAAAAATCAGACATTGCGATGTTTTGTTTTTCTGCGATATAAATTGCGATATGAATACAATTTCACCAAACGACTTAAATCTTTCTATTTGGTAAGAATTTAAGCACAGATATAGAATCATCAAAAATAGCACTACATAGCATCTTAATTGTATAAATAATTCAATAAAATATTTTTATTAAAGTTTTAAACGGTACAATTCTTAGTGCCTGAATGCTTTGAAACGAACATTCTTGATATGCTCATACAGTCATGTAGGGCTGGGCTAATAAACGATATTATATCGAATCGCAATAAAATTTATGATGATAAGCTCTGGATAAGCTCTGGACTTTTTTTTTACTCTAAATTGATCTAAGAGCCAACCACACAGCAGAAATGTGGAACAATGGGAATCAAGAAGTGTGTTGATATTAATGCACCAAATTTTTGGCTGTCAAATATTATCACCCACCAATAATAGGTTATTTAATGGACTCTCTAGTTTTTGTGGCATCAGTCATTGTTGGGATACTCTTTTAAATCTGGAAGCTGATCTCGAAATATATATCGTTTTCGTTTAATATGGAAAATACTTAACTGAGGTTGCATTTTTGCCATATCGCCCAGCCCTAGTCACATGCCTTAAAAACATGTAAATTATAAACATTTGCTCCATTATGGTTAAAATCTCCAATGACTCTGAACTATGTTCTGAACTGTGGCTCCTGGCCAAACATAATCCCAATTCAATATTGCAGATCTTTGCAAAGTGACTATTGTGGATACACACATTGCGATAAAGATGCTAAAATAATATATTGTGCAGCCCTATTATCTAATGCGTATCTTATTATTTAAAATGAGCCTAAATTATTAAAGATTTGAGTCAAACTGGAAATGCTTCTTCAGTTAGATGCTTAGAACGCTATAAATATGTCATAAATGTATTATAACAACTGTTTAAATATAATTTAGTACCAGAGTCTTCTAGATCCAAAAAATGTAATAACAAACGTAACTAAACTAGCATATATTACATGTATGTCAATGAAATAGAAATTGTCATTTTTGACTGCCATTCAAACAGCACCTTAACAGTTAATACACTATTTTTTAGTACAGAACTTACGTATTATAACTGTACATGCACACTGCATAATTATTTAAATTGGATTTTTTAATACTAAAGAGTTCTGCAAACATCAGCAGTGAATTTGATTTGGCGCTGAGTGTAATGCAGCTGAAGAGAAGCAGCAGAACAGCCCTTGGCTCTGTTGTATAACCAGCTGACAACTCGATGAGCGAGTGGGCAGAGTAGTATGTGCCTCCTTTACCACCCCCTCACACACACTCCAGAGGGCCACCCTGAAAACATTTACACAATCTTAGAAAGATCATATTTCATTTGCACTGTAAATGATCTATCTATCTATCTATCTATCTATCTATCTATCTATCTATCTATCTATCTATCTATCTATCTATCTATCTATCTATCTATCTATCTATCTATCTATCTATCTTTGCTGAGTATCTTCACTCTTTGATCTCTGTGACATTGTCCTAGATAGCTACTACCATCCCAGGTGTTAGAAATCAGAGATTAATTTTAGATACAATAAAAAAATAATAATAATAAAATTCCCTACATTTCCTTTAGCTTACGTGATATCTGAGAATACACAAAGGTCAGCGGTTTCTCCAAACATGACGACCGGAGCAGAGCCGGTAAATGTACTACTGGATGCGGCGAGAACAGAACTGTGGAAAGCCTGGAAATGCGCGTCACGTGACTCTAATAGGCTCCAGCACACCTCTAGTTCAACTCCTGTCAGGGATAATCTTTCCTAATGATCCGGTAAAGTGAGCAACACACGTCCCGAACTTAACTGCGGTGTTTTTGGTGCACAGACTGAGGCGTGTTTGGGCTCTTAACGAGCGCGCTTACCTTTTTGACGGATTTGTGGGTCGGGACCGCAGTGAACGCGGCGGACAGCTCTCCGACGTTCATGTTCACGTCGCTGTGCTTCGTGGCTGTCATCGCGGAGTATTTCTCGGCTACGTTCTCGCTCTCTTTAAACTCTTTGCTGGCCTGTTTCGTCGCCTCCAGCTTGGCATCCTCGCCACAGTCTGTCATGGCAGTTGTAAGTGTGCGCGGTCGCCGGGCGGTTTTCGCGGTAGTCCTTCAGCTCTGTTACTGTAACCTTTCGATTCGTCCTTATGTTGCGCTTTAAAAGCTCCGACTGTCTCAAATGCGGAAGAGCTGATTGCGCAAAAAGCGTGTGGAAGGAGAACAAGCTGTCGAATGAGGAGGGCAAACGCACGCGAGCGTATGCGAGTTTATGAGAAGGTAATTTCAGCCCGAGCCGCAGTGGACCGCAGATTATTGTATGTGAGTGTCCGGTTGACGGCCAGCAGCAGCAGCAGCATCAGCGGTGGGCGGGGCCTCGAGCACCTGCGCGCAGAGGAAGTTGCACGAGCAGCCTGGTTTAGCAGCAGCGTAGAGACATTAAACATTTATTACGAAAAACACGTTTCATATCGTGTTGACCTCGTGAAAAATTTTAAAGGAATAATATTAGCATGTATCTTGAGGAACATAAGGTTTACCTGTCAAAAAGCAGCTCAAAAATAAAGCAAAACAAAACTTGACAGCTGATTTACACACACGTTTGTTTTTGGAGTTGGTTTGGACTTTTTATAGACATAATAATTTGTAAGCTTACAAACTGTACATTCTGTCTCCTTTCCCCTAATCCTAGATATAAAATCGCCACAGAAAACTTAAAAAAATTCCTAAACTTTAACTTTTTTTTTTGCCTTTTGACTCATGATGACATGTGGAATGTCCTCAAACCATGTTTACAGTGTAGCCCATGTAATATGCATGTTATTATACACATATGTGTCATAAACCTGACAACACACAAATTCATTCATTTACTTTTTAGCTTATTCCTTTATTAATCAGGGGTCACCACAGCAGAATTAACCGACAACTATCCAGCATATGTTTAACATGGCGGATGCCCTTCCAGTCGTAACCCAACACTGGGAAACACTCATACACACTTTTTCACAGACACACACTATGGCCAATTTAGTTTTATTCAGTTTCCCCTATAGCGCATGTCTTTGGACTGTGAGGGAAACCGGAGCACCCAGAGGAAACTCACACGAACACTGGGAGAACATGCAAACTCCACACAAAAACACGAACTGATCCAGCTGAGGCTTGAACCAGCAACCTTCTAGCTGTGAGGCGATCGTGCTACCTATTGCGCCACCATGATGTCCACAGCAAACATATCTCAAATTTTATTCACTCTTATGTTGTTCCAAACCTGCTTATACTGCAAGACTCAAACGTTTCATGTAGCATCTTTTCCAAATTGAAAGCCAATGGTGACTGAGCTTGTCATAACATCTACTAAAAAAAGCGAAACCACATAAATATCAGTAAACTGTGAAATTTCTATATTATAGTTTCATACAACCTTTGCCTATTGAGTCCAAATTTGATCGATGGAAGCTTTGTGTTTTTGTTTTATGGAATCAAATCTAAAAAAAATGAATCTGTATTTTTGGTTTTGTGTATGAAAAAATATTGGGGGAAAAACAGTTTTGGAAATAAGTTGATTTTCATTTCCCCATTTATCCTGTACTTTAAAAGTATATATGTTTTAGTTTGCAGATAAAAGTATAGATTTGTTCCACAAAATAAAGAAGGTAACTATTAATTGTATCTCACATTTCTGTCTTTCATAGAATTATTCTAAATTTGCAATGCTGAGGAAAAATAGCTAAACTGAAAAAAGTAAATGACTTTTATAATAAAAATATTTATATTATTCATAATAATAAGCAAGGGGCGACGCAGTGGCGCAGAAGGTAGTGCTGTTGCCTCACAGCAAGAAGGTTGCCGATTTGAAACTCGGCTAGGTCAGTTGGCGTTTCTGTGTGGAGTTTGCATGTTCTCCCTGTGTTCACGTGGTTTTCCTCTGGGTGCTCTGGTTTCCCCCACAGTCCAAAGACATGCGGTACAGGTGAATTTGGTAAGCTAAATTGTCTGTATAGTGTATGTATGTGTGTGAATGAGTTTGTATGGTTTTCCCAGTGATGGGTTGCAGTTGGAAGGGCATCTGCTGCGTAAAACGAATGAATGAATGAATAATAAGCAATTCTGAGAAGAAAAAGTATGAATTCTATTATTTATCAGGGGTCGCCTCGGCAGAATGAACCACCAACAATTCCAGCCAATCTAACAAATTAAATCCAACAAAACCCATGCAAACTCCACACAGAAATTTCAACTGGCTTAGCCGGCACTCTAACCAGTGACCTTCTTGCTGTGAGGCGACTGCTAACCACTGAGGCACCGTGCCACCAATTACCTTAAAGAAAGAATATGTATTTTAGTGAACTTAAGTTAGTTACATCAAGGTAATGTAAGGTTGTTTAGTTCAGTAAACATAACATTCACAATTCAGCTTTAATTTATAAAGATATTTAAGTTCATAACTAAATAGATTAAAGCTAAATTATGAATGTTATGTTGACTGAACTAAACAACCTTACATTATCTTTACGGAACTAACTTAAGTTCACTATTGACCAACATGCAGTACTGCACAAGCAACACAACTCCCTTTCATTCATTTTAATTAAGCAAGCTGTTTAATTGTGAAAGTTTACTTTTTCTTTTTTTTCCAACACAACTCTTTTGGTTTTGTTTAATTTAAATATAGTTACATTCCTTGGACCAACTAAAGCCATAATCCATTTTTTAGTGTCCACCCCTCACAAATCTCTCTTTTAAAATGTATATTTTTAATAGGAAGCTATGCAATACTATATTTGTGCATATAAATAAGATTAGTCAGCACTGAAGTCAAATGTGGAGCTTATCTAAAAAAAATCACTTATTATAATGGTCCAAAAACAAGTACAACCAAATTTAAATGTTATATAAAAATATTAAATGCAAATTTTACAAAGAGGAAAATTCATGAGAAGCAAAAAAATGGTTGTAATTTTTTCCAATATTTTGCTTGTATTTAATTGTATTATCTTTCAATTTCTAAATATGTCTGGTGGCCAAAATATTATTTAAATAAATATATCTGTTTTGCTTAATGCACCAAAATACATTGCCTATATTCACTGAGAAAAAAAATATTATATATATATATATATATATATATATATATATATATATATATATATATATATATATATATATATATATAGGTAAATGCAATAACATTTATATAAATAGTTATCTTCTTGAACCCTAGACCCCAGGTTAGGAGCACTACCTTAAAATATCTTATTTCAATCGTAGCAAAGTGGATTAAACTGTTTGAATTAGGATCATTTTTAGCCTTCTTGCCTTCACACAGGTTACAATAATAAAGACAAGTTCTCAAAACAAGATCTGTGGCAATGTTTTCAGCACACACTTTTTTATCAAAATACAATTAGACGACTAAAATGTCGAACATAAGAAGAAACTATAAATGAGCCAGAAATATTCACTCAAAATACAAACAATCATTTTATGAAAACACTAATGTAAAATTAGTTCATGTTAGAAAGAAACATGTACTGTGCAGAAGCTTGGGAAGCAAGAACACCCCATGTTCCCTGTGTTTCCTTGGAGACCAGGGCTGATTTCTGAAAAATGTTGCCCTTTTGCCTTAATTGTATCCCCGGTGCTCACACACACCAAACATGTACAAATTCACTGAACAACACAACAATGTATATTTACAGAAAACACCTACATTATTTCCAAGTAACGTCTCACTTATGAGTTCATAGACCTGACAAGAATTCCCAAAACAGTAAAAAAATCAAACAGACCGCCTCGGTCTTCATGCAGTACATTGGCAAAATGTGTTCTACTGCCACCATTATGGAACATCACAGTAAATGAGTCCTTATTACTAACAACGAATCCGACATCTCTCTGAGGGTCAATTCACGCTTTTGCTATTTAATTGCTTTTTAAAACGCGAGCTGAATTCATTATGCTGTACATTAACAGTAATGGCTCCTTCTATGTGCGTCCTCTGGAGGAATATCAGACCATTAGAAGACACAAAAACAAATGAGATCCTCCTTTCACTGGAAGACATGAGAAACAGGCCAGGCCGAATTACTGTTTGTCTGTTAGTGCTGTGTTTGAGTCACTTTGTTGTACAAACTCAGTAGTGGTTTTAATGCTATGAGACCCGGATCATCTGGGCCACGGCCTCATCTCCTGTCTGGTTCTGGTCCTGTTGCTCCTGCTGAAGAAAGTGAAGAGGAAAAAGGTCAATCATTACCCTCAGTGCTGATTTCACATATGCTTCACTCAGCACCTTCCACGCACACGAGAGTTGAGGCACCATAAAGAAAAACACTGAATAACCAAGAAAACCAGCCAAAGGTTTATGTTTACCAAGCTGTCACATCAGGGATTTCAGGGAAATGCCAGCTATTTGGACTTGTGTTATTTAGAAATGTTTAATGTTAGTCTCTCTGTTTTCATCCATTGAGTCTCTGGAAAAAATATTTTAATTCCAAAACATTTATACGGTAACAGAAACAACTGAAGCTGCATCATAATATGAGAGGCATTTATAATATTGTTCAAAATTTGATGTCAGTAAGGTTTCATGTTTGAAAAAAGTCTCTTTCTCTTCTCTCTCTCTCTCTCTCTCTCTATATATATATATATACATATATATACACACACACATACAATTAAAGTCAGAATTATTAGCCCCCCTGAATTATTAGACTGCTTGTTTATTTTTTCCCCAATTTCTGTTTAACGGAGGGAAGATTTTTTTCAACACATTTCTAAACATAATAGTTTTAATAACTCATTTCTAATAATGGATTTATTTTATCTTGGCCATGATGACAGTAAATTATATTTTACTAGATATTTTATAAAACACTTCTGTACAGCTCAAAGTGACATTTAAAGGCTTAACTAGGTTAATTAGGTTAACTAGACAGGTCAGGGTAATTAGGCAAGTTATTGTATAACAGTGGTTTGTTCTGTAGATTGAGAATAAATATCGCTTAAAGATGCTAATAATTTTGTCCCTAAAATGGGGTTTAAAAAAATTAAAAACTGCTTTTATTCTAGATGAAATAAAACAAATAAGACTTTCTCCAGAAGAAAAAATATTATCAGACATACTGTGAAAAATTCCTTGCTCTGTTAAACATCATTTGGAAATATTTGAAAAAAAGACAAAAAAACCCCGAAGGGATTCTGACTTCAACTGTATGTATGTGTGTGTGTGTGTGTGTGTGTGTGTATACTTTTATATATATATATTCTTTACAGCTGATTGATTCTATATAAGTCATTGGAAGGAAATAACGGAATCTGAAATCCATTGATTTTTAGCCCATCACTGAGTGTGTTTATTTACTTGTGTAAATATGTGTAAATTTATTTTTATTCATTTTTTAAATTAATTTTAGTAATAATATTTACTAATATGAAAATGTTATGAGATATGACTTTGTTTACCAAATGAGAGATTTGCTTTTTTTTACCAAATAAGTGGATCTAATTGGATTTGCATTGTAAACATTAAATAAAAGTAAAAAAGAAAAATATATTACATTTAATATATTGCATTGTTAGCTATGACATTCCCAAAATCTTTCGGCATAAATCTGCAGATTATTTTACAAAATATTGCACAGAAAAAGCCAAAAATGTCCGCAGATTGTGTCTGGCTCTAGTCATTGGCCTCACAAATCTCATCCTATTCATCTCCATTGTGACTCAACTTAGCGCTATCCACCCTAGGGATATTCCTAAGCCCTCCTTCCCCAGCACCTCTTGTCTAGACCTGCAAGAGGGGTTTTCTGGTTCTTTGCTAAGAAGTTCCTTCTTAAAGCATGTTTCATTATCTCTGTTGTATGCAGGTTTTGTCAATACCTTTCCTCACTCTTGGAGCAGTAGCAGCAGCACAACTGCATCCTGTAAAAAAATCTTGCTGCCCTAATTTTTTTATGCATAATGTATAATTTCAAAAAGTAAAAGTAAAAAAGTTAATGCAACATAAGAATATTTGTTGTCTCGACTTTTTGTCATTAGATGTTTTACATTGTATAAATATATAAATAAATATACTTGAATATATATATGGATTCTGAAATATGCAGTTCGAAAGAATACCGCTTGTCTATTTTAAAAAAAAAAACTTGCAATCAGATGTTAAAACCATATGTGCAGGATATATGATATACATGAAATGGTTTTGCAAAAAGTGACCACTTTTTATCGACATGAAAATGTTTCAAAACCACATTTTGAGTGTGTTACTTGTGATTTTAATAAAGTTAAATGGAATTTGTAACGATGTAAAAGTCTTTATTGTCACTTCTGATAATCTCAACAGAAGTATACTCAACCCTGTTCCTGGAGATCTACCTTCCTGCAGAGTTTAGCTCCAACCCTGATCAAACACACCTGAACCAAATTAACTAGGATAACACTTGATAATTACAGGCAGGTGTGTTTGATATGGGTTCAATTGAAATCTGCAAGAAGGTAGATCTCCAGGAACAGGGTAGGCCGTCCCTGAACTAATGCAATGGTTCCCAAAGTGGGGATCGTTTGGTGATTCCAAAAGTCAAATAAATTTTATTAAACTATTAGAAATACCATATTTTAACCATAACCCACAGAAAATAAAAACAGAAGTATTTAATACTAGTAAAAAAAACAACATGCAAATGAAAAGTCATCAGCCTTTTAACTATTTTTTCATAGGATTAGTTTGTTTTTTTTATTAGTTTTTTTTTTTAAAGATTTATTTTTGGCCTCTTTGGCTTTATTAGACAGGACAGTATTAAGACAGGAAGCGAAGTTGGAGAGAGAGAGAGAGAGAGAGAGAGAGAGGGGGGTACGGTAGGGAAATGTCCTTAAGCCAGGATTTGAACTCGGGACGCCCTGACATGCTACAGTACCATATGTTGGCATGCTAACCACAAGGCTATTGCACTGACAGAATTGGTTTGTTTATGTTAGCTTAACAGCACCGCAATAGCGTCAGATGCAGCAGGTTGATTTTATAGCACCAGGTTAAACTTTAACATCTTTATGGCAATCAAATACATTAAAAAATGAATACAGGCCACATCTGAACATTGAGAATGATCTCTGACTGGCGCTCTCCAAAATTAAACCAAGAATAGACTTGTACTGAAAACATTGTGTCCACCAGTCTCTTTAGTTGAGTTAAATAAACAAATGACGTGCACTTTTTTGTGTTGTCAACATGCCCATGTTTATATAAGCTTATTAATATGTGTGCAACGTTTGTATATTTATAACCCCCTCCAAGGAATTTGGGGGTCACGAGTAACTGGCATTGATATTTTAGGGGGTCACGGGCTAAAAAGTTTGGGAACCCCTGATCTAATGTATCCTACAGCAATATATATATATATATATATGTATATATATATATATATATATATATATATATATATATATATATATATGGGTCAATGACGTGACGCTCATTTTTTTGTGTCCATGTCTTTTAAATAAATTCAAGTAGGTTACAGTTTCAAAATAAATAAGCAAATTACTTGCATACATTCTCTATTTTGAGGACCAAGTTTAATTTTTTGGTTTTAATCCATTTTAAGAAAATTTTTAGGGGATTATTGCAAGAATGTCAATGTGGTGTAACCAAAAAAAATTGGTACCAAATAGTTTACCTTGTTTAAAAAATGTGAAAGCCTCAATGAAACATTGTATCGGCTAGTCTGGCATAATTTTACATTAGACATATTTAATAGTAAATAAAGGTAAATATAGCACAATTGTTTTAAATATTATAATTCATTTGGGGAATTTTTTCTGTCACCTCAAATTTCTGAAATGTCAAGATGGTGTAACCACCATTTATTGAGCCATTTTGTTAATATTGTGCACAAGACAGTTAGACAGGAAATTGAATCACAGAGAAGAACTCTTGATAAGACTAATTGCTGCATGCAAAGGTTAGTAACTCTTTTTAAAATGTGAGATACTTTGACCTTTTTAAGGTATGGTCAGCTATTCTTAGATATGCATGTCAAATGGTAAGACCCCAGAAATGCACTGATAATTGTTCATAATTATAAAAATAAGTATTATATTTAAAAGTTAAATTTGAAATATTCCCACCAAGCCCATGTGCTTACATAGATGTTATTGATAATGCCTGTCAAATTTCATTTTAAGTTGAAATGTCAAGGGGTGTAACTGGTTACACCATTTGACTCGTATAGCAGGAGTCTTTCTGTCAGGGGTCAATTTAGTCAAATATCATTAGTTCATGATGCTGATCAAAAATGCGACATAAATTAAACTACTATTTGTGTTCATAGTGTAGATTATTTATTTATTTTTGTTTGAGAAATAGGTGCTTAATCCACAACCTTACTATTAAAGCTCTGTAAACATAGGATAAAATTATTTTACTGCACAACATGAATGTTTTTTTTTTGTTTATGTTAATCCATGTTTATATTCACACAATATAATGTACACACTCTCTCATTAACACACACATTCATACACAGTCAATTTAGTTTTTCTAATTCACCTATACCGCAAGTCTTTGGACTGTGGGGGAAACTGGAGCTCCCAGAGGAAACCCATGTCAACACCACACAGTAAGCCATCCTGGTCCATCTTGGACTCAAACCAGCAACCTTCTTGCTGTGAGACAACTGTGCTAACCACATTAGCCACTGTATCACCCTCCTTTGAAATGTTGTAAGTATTTTTTTTCTTCTTGAGAAAGTCTTATTTCTTTTAGTTTGGATAGAATAAAAGCAGTTTTTAAAATGTTTAAGCAGTTTTTAAGGTCAATATTGTTAGCCTTCTTAAATACAGAACAAACCACAGTTACCCAATGACTTGGCCAATAGATCTTACTTGCCTAATTAACCTAATTACATTTTTAAATGTCACTTTAGGCTGAATACTAATGTCTTACAAATTATCTAGTCAAATATTATGTGCTGTCATCATGGCAAAGATTACGGAAGAAATCAGTTATTAGAATTTAGTCATTTAAACTATTTTGTTTAGAAATGTGTTGACAATAATATTCTCTCTGTTAAAGAGCACTTGGGAATTTCTTTTTTAAATAAAAGAAAAAATTAACATGGGAAATGAAACAAGGTTGACAAGCCTCTATAGACTGAGTGCACACAGCCTTAAGTTTTGGAGGTTTTCATACTTGATGCGCTTGCTGTTGTACTATTATTATTAACAACTGGAGGTGACTCGGAGGAACTTTAATGATGAAAAGTTGTGAAGAACAAGTCAGAAGTTGCTAAACAAATGAATTGCAGTTGAAATCAGTTTTGTTTGGGGTTTTTTACAGCATGTCTGATAAAAAATTTTCTTCTGGAGAAAGTCTTATTTGTTTTATTTAGGCTAGAATAAAAGCAATTTTTAAAAGCCATTTTGAGGTAAAAATTATTGGCCCTTTTAAGCTTTTTCCCCGCGATAGTCTACAGAACAAACCATGGATATACAATAACTTATCTAATTACTCTAACCTGCCTAGTTAACCTAATTAAGCCTTTAAATGCTACTTTAAGCTGTATAGAAGTGTCTTGAAGAATATCTAGTCTAATATTATTTACTGTCATCATGGCAAAGAGAAAATAAATCAGTTATTAGAGATGAGTTATTAAAACTATTATGTGTTGAAAATGTGTTGAAAAAATCTTCTCTCTGTTAAACCGAAATTGGGGAAAAAATAACAGGGGAGCTAATAGCTCAGGGGGACTAATAATAATTCTGAAGTTAACTGTATAAAATAAATAGTTTGTGGATAAGTTGTGGATACACTCATGAAATTATTTGTTGTCAGTCAGTCGTGTACGCTTACAAAAATTGGCCTTTAATCCCAGCACCAAGGCAACAACGAGTAAGCAGCAGTTCTTACGTACTAGTGATTTACGTACAGTGTTTGGCAAATTGTTTCTAAATAGCTTAAAAGTAAAATAGTGGATTTTTTTCTAATATCATCTACTTATTTTTATTTTAATTAAGCCAACTGAAAAGAAACAGTGATGGAAAAGGTGTTAAATGTTAAACATGTTTCTTTAGTTAGTTAATATTCTATTGATGAGGGCCACACATTTAATGTAAAGGATGTTATTACTTGGTGTATTAACGTTCAGCAACCTGGTTTCATTGTTCTAAACACATTTGTCAATGACAATCCCACTGAAATTGTTGACTATCATTCTTAATTTGAATTGATTTTAATTGTCAATTTCAAAATCTTTGGCTGTAGAAGCAACACTGTCAGGTGGTGTAACTGGTTTTTGTCAATTGGTGTAACCAGTATTTTACATAAAAATATAATTATGTACATGGAAATAATGTGAAATTAAAATTAAAACACTTAGTTTAGTGTAATAAAATAGTTTTTAACATTTTTTACATAATTTGTCAAAGATTATTTAGAAACCAGAAGTGTTTTTAGCATGTGTCTGGCCGAATATTGCAAAAACTCATTAAAATGTACATTTAGAGATAATGCGAATACAATAAATGTTATTGTGGTATTTTAAAATGAAGTATTTATTTCAGTGTGTACACTTGCATATCATCTAGGAGGAGTAAATTATTTAATATTTCACAATTTTTGGCAGTTACACCATTTGACATTTTCAGTTGCATTCAGTCTTAATGTCTGTAAAAAATGGTGTAAATGTTATTTTTAATTACATAAAATCAACATGAATACAATCTGTACATTTTAAAATATCTGACGGATGCTTTTAAATCAACTTTGTAAAAGATTTTTAAATTTCCCATCTTGCCAAACCTGTTTTGTCACTGACCCATATATATATATATATATATATATATATATATATATATATATATTAACAAATCTCAGACACCAAACATGATAGTTGATTTTGGTAATAAATTTAGTTTTTTCCTCTGAATCTTGTCAGAATGTTTATTCAGTATAAAAATCACAACATGTGACAAAAAATGAACAGTGCAGACACTGTATGAAAACCAAGAAAAAGCACAGCAGCAGGACCCATCCACAAACAACACAACAAAAGAGGTTCTACAAAAGAAATAAAAATATATACATTCAAACAAACCACGTTTCTTTTACAAACCGATCCCTCAAAAATAACAGTAAAAAAAAAATCCTATTTCAGTGATTTCATGATTGAAAATTTCATGCTTTCTTTAACCTCCATGCTGTTTAATAATAATGATGTTTAGATCTGACAGTCACATGATTAAGCCAATCACATGGCATTAGCAATCCTTCATCCTGAAGAGCTGCGTGCCAATAATATCAGTGTTTTCATCCTGACTGATGATGAGATGATCTTTTTTTCTTTTTAAAAATGGACATCCACACTCAGACAGACAGGCCATGAAAAAGCAGATTATGCAGATCATGCAGTCTGTTGTAGCAATGAGACATGATGGGACAGACTCAAGCAGCCAACGAGCACAGGGAGAGAATCGGGAAGTGATTCGTGCAAGAGCAGCCAAGAACAGCATGTCACACCAGAGGAGGAATGAGAATGATCTGCTAAGGAGTTCAATGAGTGTCTTATGCAAGGGACGGTGTGTGTTCGGGCAGCCAATGTGCATTTGCCAATTCGGTGGCATTGTGGAAGTCTTCCTGCTTGATACGGGCCTGCGCTCTCACCTGCATCGCCAAGGCCATTTCTTCCTTCTCTTTCGGGGAGAAGAACCGGCCCCCATCGCCGCGCTTCCTCTGCATGGCATGTTTGTGTCGTGACTCATGAAGGTATTTCTGTAGGATGGAGTGTGGGGTCAGTCTGGATCATTTATTTCAAGATGCGCATATGACAGCATTCGGAAGATGTAAGATGTAAGACTCACCTTTCGCTCTTTAGGGATTTTTCCCTCTGCCTCCAGTTTTGCCCGAGCTTGGCGCCTCTTTAGGATGCGATGATATTGCTTGGCATTAACATACAGCGGCTCCTCTTCAAGCATTTCAGCACCTGGCAGAGGGATTCGCTGGATGGCTGGCACTGCACCACTGCCTGGTACCATCTAAGTTGAAAGGGAAAGAAGGGGAACATGGTGTTAATACAGTCGAAATGCAACACAAAATGTGGCCCTGTCCACATGTATTCAAAAATCACACAACATTTTTTTCTATGCAGTTTTGCTGCTTGACCACACGAAAATTGTGCAACGCGTGACTGAAACCGAAACTTTCTGAAAACTCCGACCTGGGTGAAGATTTTCCAAAACTTTGTGTTGGCGTGGACACTACAACAGGAACTTTTGCCTCATGACGTCAGTGTGCTCGCTGTTTTCTCCTTTCTGATTGGCCAACACGGCTGGGTTCACACGAAAAAGTGGTACAACTAAAAAAGATGATTAGACAATAAAAAAGCGAGTAATTGCTCCGTATTTTGAATGTCTCTACAGAGAGGTCATGTTTTAATTGGTCTCACGCGATCACGTAATGTAATTTCGCAGGTCAGAGTTCACTAAGTTTGAACTTTGCAATAGGGCTGGGCGATAAAATCGGTATTTACTGACTGAACACCTGTCAAAATTGATTAAAAAAAATTTGGTAAGGAGTTTCGGTTTTGGGTTTTATGTTTTTGCAAATGATCAAGGAATCCACACACTCATGCTTGTTACTTCAGGTCAGAATAAAAACACGAGATTGTAAATAAAAAATATGTAGTCAGAGTGGCTTTTTGGTTTCTTTTCTAGTGCATTTCAGCCACTAGCTCCCAATCTGAAAGATATTTTTAGCATGGGGTAATGTAGACATTCAACTTCACAATTTGTAATGTTGCAGTACATATTATTGGAACAATGATGGTTGGTTCCTTCACTTGAAAGCTCTGATTTGATTATGTTAATTTGTTTTGTTGACAGAGTTTGAGGTTTACTGTATCATTATAACTGACACCTTACAGATGTTGATCTACCTTTACCACTGCACACTTTGTAACATTAACAGAGTAACATCAAGAGTCTCTTTAACAATTATGTTTATTTTATTATTACAAGATCAGATATTTTGTTTAAATATTTTTGTTTTTGACTATTAAAAGTATTTGCCTTAGTACTGTTGGTTAATTAAAATAAAGTGGTTAAATAAAAAAAAAAATATTCGTAAATGTATTGTTAAAAATAGTCAATAATTATCGAAATCGAATAATATGAAACATGATATTGTTAAACATGGTATCGTAATTTTTTTTTGCAATATCACCCAGTCCTACTTTGCAATGCAGCAATATGCGAAACTTTTCACACAATCTTGCGTTTATGGTCTGCTGCATTTGCATGCGTATGAATGGAAGTCTATGGGGCGTAAAATCCAGTGTGACCACAGCTGAAGACACGAATGACGCAAGTTTCAAACATTCACAGCAAACACATTGTGTATCCCGCATTCTTCGACCGCGGGACAGTAATCTACCTCTGTTCTCATGTTTGCATTGATTTTACTCTAAATTCCCTGTTTGGTATAGCAGCATAAAAAAATGTTATTACATGCATCAGGGTCCATTTTTGTGTTCTTATATGGGCGGAGGTTTTTAAAAAAACAAAAGCATTTATTAAAATACTTGTGCACATGTGGACATGGCCTGTATTTGCAACTTCAGTCAACCATTAAAATCAAATTAATTATCAACCCCGTGATTGGTCAGGTAACAGTTAACATAACATGGACTGAAATATGATGACACTAGTGTGAGAGAAGGACACCCACAGAATAGCCGAGTGGATCATTAGTGGACAAGACGATGGGCAGATTTCAGCCTTATACTTGAATCAGCGCTAAAGATTAACACACAGAGGACGGAGGTCGCCACTTTCCACATGCTTCTGAGAAAATCGTCAAATTCCAGGAAGATTCCTCACATTCTGTTGTTTTCTACACTGAATGCTTTGATACGAAATAAATAGTTGACCTAAAATACTTACGCATACACTTATAGCCATTATTTACACCCTTGTGTTGTTGAGATGAGATTTGCTCTTTCATGGAAAAAAAATATGAAAAGTTGTAATTTTACATCAGACACCTGTATTATGTTTTTGTTTTGAACTCAATGCGACACGGTGCAAAGTTGAATAAATTAGTAACCCAAAAATGAAAATTCTGACATCTTTTACTTGTTTCAAAGCTTTACGAGTTTCTTTCTTCAGTTAAACACAAATGAAGATATTTTGAAGAAAGCTGAAAATCGACTACTGACCTCCATAGTATTTCTTTATAGGTGTTCAGCTTTCTTCAAAATATCTTCTTTTGTGCTCATCAGAAGAACCGAAACTCGCACAATTTTGGAACCACATAAGGGCGAGTGGTTCCATTTTTGGTTGAGACATTTTTATGTGAACTATCCCTTTCAGTGTAGTTAAAATAACCTATCAACTTTAACTCCATTTAACTTTGAAGTGTAAAAAAAACTAGTTTTGACTATTTAACTGATTGTAAACAAAATTTATTGATGCTGATAAAGCATCAGATGGCATTTCACAGGAATTTAAATGCCTTTAAACTCAACTAATTGTCATTTTATTATTTTTTACACATTTTTTTATCTAACTTTATCTCTTTTTAAAGGTGCTGCCCTGGTGCTGCCTAGTAACCTGAAAGTACTGATCAACTGACATATCAAATTACATTTCACCAGAAGTTTACCATCTTTATGCAGAAGTTCTAAAACCCACTATGTACTACAGCCATAAATTACTGAAATGTCACTGTTTATATGATACTTCTCACTTTGAAACTAGACACTCCGATAAATAAATCATACTAAGGGCGTACTCACACTATGTACAGTTGCCTTGAACCCGGCCGAAACATGCTTGTCCTTCCTTCCGTCTCCTCCGACGGCCCGCACACACATTAGATTCGGGCCTGAGCATGCTTACATCATCAATGATGCGGTGTTCAGCAAACGCTTTCCCTCAGCACAGTGGAGATTTCTTTAGTTAAATTGTTTTAGTCGTTTGGGATGTGGTGCCAGGCAGTCAAATATTTCGCCATACAGATCGGCCACTTTTGACGCTCATAAACAACCATAAAGTCCTCATACTGCGGGAAGTAGGAGGAAGCGTACCACGCCTGAGCCCAACCAGGTCAAGGCCGGCAAACTGAATCGTGCCTGAGCCCAATTCAGAGCACTAACACTTGGGCCTGGGCATGGTTCGGATAGCACAGTGTAAGTACGCCCTAAAATATCTCAAAAACTAAAGAAAATCATTAAATCATCGTCTTTTATTTTCAGTAGGCTGGATCTGCATGTGAAAATGGCGAGATTTTGAGGTGATATTGTATTTAACAGCATGCACCCACCACCCTTGTGATGACCAATGAAGGGGACGGTTTAAGACTGTTAGATACCTCATCAGGAGGTCTTACCATGACCATTCCCCCAGCGTTCACCATGTTTCCAGATACGGGCAGGGTAACAGTGACTGTGCCCTGCCCGCTGTTGGTTGTGGAGGTGTTAGCTGCTCCTGCTGCCTGGACAATCTGAGTGCCTGCCAGGGTGCCTGCTGGGATGGTGATCACGCCTGTGGAGGTGACAGGACTATTAAGTAACCTGAATAAACATGAGTGGAACTAGTCAAATGAAATATTACTGATCATTCAGGTGTTGTTCATTCTGGTTTACTACAGTATAATGAGAGTAAAGAGGGTGTAGGTGTGCATTTAAATACCCTGCTGCAGCACTGTGCCATCAGCGTTCACAGGCTGGTACACAATTGTCTGTCCTTCAGCTGTTTGTGCAACCTGTTGTCCCTGTACTGTGATCTGCTGCCCCTGCAAAATGCATCACACATTCTTACTGATTTACTGATTTATGTTAGATGCTGGCAACACCATGCCGGCATAAGTACTATTTTCATAGCACTCTCAGAATGAATGGAGAAAAAAAAAAAACGTAGGTGGAACAGTGGGTAGCACGTTCCCCTTAGAGCAAGACGGTCACTGGTTTGAGCCTCGGCTGGGCCAGTTGGCATTTCTGTGTGGAGTTGTAATGTTCTCCCTGTTTTTGTGTGGGTTCCTCCGGGTGCTCCGGTTTCCCCCACAGTCCAAAGACATGCGGTACAGGCGAATTGGGTATGCTAAAATTGTCTATAGTGTATGAGTGTGTGTAAATGCACGTATACATGTTTCCCAGTGATGGGTTGCAGCAGGAAGGGCATCCGCTGCCTACAAAATATGCTGGATAAGGTGGCGGTTCATTGTGTTGTGGCGACCCCAGAATAATAAAGGAACTAAGCCGTCAAAAAGTTATTGAATGAATGATCATGAACAGGCACGTGCCCCCCCCGCTTTTCCAAAAATTTATCCTGCACATCACATGCACTTTGGACGGTCTCTGCTCGGGCCTGATCATGAACATATAAAAGCTTAATAATAGACAAACAAGTATAATGCGATTCATTTGTAGATAAATTAAACACACCTGTGAATAAAATTATTAATAGCTTCACATTTATAGTATAACAAATGTTGAATAAAGTACTACATAATATATAATAATTTGGGGTATACCAGTTAAACCAATTCTTTATAATAAAGAGCAATGTGCTACGTCCGACAGATCGCACCTTTTATAACCTGTTTTAACACATTTAATCTGTTTTTAATTATTTTTATTGTTTGTCTTATTTTCTTATACTTGTCTCTTTTATTCCTGTTTATGTAAAGCACTTTGAATTGCCACTGTGTGTGCATGAAATCTGCTATATAAATAAACTTGCCTTGCCTTATAGTTAATCAGTGGCATGGTGCAAACTGTTAAGCAAAATGTCAAAACGGCACGAGTGTTATTCATTTTATAATTTTTATTTGGATTTTTTTACAAATGGAATTGTAACCATCCATAAAACGCTTAAAAACAAATCTAGTAGAAAAAGGATTTATTATAGTTTATCAGAGACCTGGTTTTGGCCGGCGGTGATGGCAGTCTGTGGCTGCTGGATGATGATCTGTTGAGCTTGACCCTGCTGACCCTGCAGCTGCAGCGT
Organism: Danio rerio; assembly: GCF_052040795.2. NCBI lineage: Eukaryota > Metazoa > Chordata > Actinopteri > Cypriniformes > Danionidae > Danio > Danio rerio. The sequence continues at coordinate 27,038,709 of NC_141028.1, forward strand.
CTGGCCACCCTGCAACTGAATCTGACCAGGCTGAACCAACTGGATCTACATATACAAAGAGATCAATCACCCAATATAAATAACACCAATGTTTAAAAAAAACCTGTGCATTAATAATGACACTACCAAAGGGATATTAAGAACATTTAAACCTAGACCAATTATCATCTTAGAGGTTTCATGAAATGTCATAACAATGAAGAGAATAATCTTATAATAACATCACTTTTTTTTTTTTGATCATTTTACCATCAAGTATAATAGAACAGTCAATAAATACAGCTCTGCCCTGATGAATGCAGCTATAAAGACATGAGGCTTTTAAGTGCCTCTATTTATTTATTCACATATACTTTAATTTGGATCACAACATGCAATACAGTACTACAATTTTGACATACACATCCTTTAAAATATAACTACACTGACAGCTGTAATGCAGAAAAAAACACCCAAATACATTAATGAAAGAAAACCAATTAAATACAAAAAAGAGCAGATGGGTGACTGTGATTACTGTAATAGCTTTGTTCATTATTGTCAAATTAAAGGCATAACAGGCCTGTTTAAAATATTTTGTGGCAGACAAAGACTATGTCTGTAATCCGCTTTTGATGTTTGCAGACTTCATACATACACAAACAACTGGATTACTGTACATAACATGAAAGATTTTTGTCCAAAAGGCATAAAATGGGCATTTATTAACATGTCTCTTTTGCAAAGCTGCTTTAAAAAAGTTCTAAATAACACATAGGACGTGATTTGACCTTAGATCAAGTTAAGCATATTTCCTTACACTGAGGAGTGTTGACAACTGACCTGCTGAAGACCTTGAGCTCCAGATACAGGCACTTGCATGATGGTCTGACCCTGAGCTCCAGACATGGCCTGCACCATGATGGGCTGACCTGACGACGTGATCAGTTGACCACCACTCACTTGCACCATCAGTGGCTGACCCTGCACCTGAACACACACTTAAAGTCAACGGGTGATAGATATTTTACACCCGCAAAATAGAGACAATATAAGACAATATGGGACCATTCTGAAATATGAAAAAAAATCCATTTTAATTGCTAAGCTTGTAGAGTTACTTATATTATTTCAATTTAGGGCCCTATAATAGTTGAAAGTTACCAGGCTGGTGGTAATGAGGTAGCTATACACTCACCGGCCACTTTATTAGGTAAACCCATCCAACTGCTCATTAATGCAAATTTCTCATCAGAAAATCACATGGCTGCAACTCAATGCATTTAGGCATTCTTTGAATGCACAACAGGTTGAACCTTGAGGCAGATGGGTTACAGCAGCAGTTACCACACCAGGTGCCACTCCAGTGAGCTAAGAACAAGAAACTGAGGTTACAATTCCCACAGGCTCACCAAAATTGCACAATAGAAGATCGGAAAAATGTTGCCTGTTCTGACGAGTCTCGATTTCTGCTGTGACATTCGGATGGTCAGGTCAGAATTTCGCTTTAACAACATGAAAGCATAGATCCGTCCTGTCTTGTATCAATGGTTCAGGCTGCTGGTGGTGTAATGCTGTGGGGAATATTTTCTTGGCACACTTTAGGCCCATCAGTACCAATTGAGCCTCGTGTCAACACCACAGCCTACCTGAGTATTGTTGCTGACCATGTCCATCCCTTTATGACCACAGTGTACCCATCTTCTGTTGGCTATTTCCAGCAGGATGACGCACCATTTCATAAAGCGTGAATCATCTCAGACTGGTTTCTTGAACATGACAATGAGTTCACTGTACTCAAATGGTCTCCACAGTCACCAGGTCTCAATTCAATAAAGCACCTTTGGGATGTGGTGGAACGCAAGATTCACATCATGGATGTGCAGCCGACAAATCTGCAGCTATTGCGTGATGCTATCAAGTCAATATGGACCAAAATCTTTGAGGAATATTTCCAGTACCTTGTTGAATCTATGCCACTATGGATAAAGGCAGTTTTTAAAGCAAAGGGGGGTCTAGCCTAGTAAGGTGTACCTAATAAAGTGGCCAGTCAGTGTATTTCCACGTTTGTATTCTAAAATGAACATGATCATAATGAGAATCCTGTGAAGACAATCAATCATGCATTTAATTCAGATCTATACAGTTTAGAGGTGTGCAATATTTGTGATCTACAATACAATGTAATTGCTGTTTTAACACTGAGTGACATGACGTTAGAGTACGTCACTACATTGGGCAAATAAAAAAACAAACACTTAGAGAATCAAAAAGCATTAATTTCCAGATAAAACCGAAGGAAATAAGGTTATAATATGACCCTTTAATTCGAGAAATGAAAAAAAAAAAAATTTTTAGGTTTTTATTTTTGTGAGATATGATATCGCTAAGTAACATCACACAATCAAGAGATGTTTTCCCAAATATCAGCCAATAAATGATATTAATTTAATAATAGTCCAACAAAAATTAAGAGTTGATTTTGTCAACACTGCCAGGTGCTTTTTGCCAATATGCTGTTGAGTCAATCGAGTGAGTCAATGACTCACCAATCAACAAAGATAGTTTACTTGCTTTGTTTCTCAGTGATTAGGATGACTCATTTGAATAAATGATTAAATGACACGCTCTTTAAAGATCCCATGAAATTAATTAGTTTCAGTCTGTTAGTCTTAAGGATATCTATTAGCTAGTGTCATAACTGTCAATCACTCTCACTGACAGAGCTGTGATAAAAACAAAACAAGAACTGGCTGTTTTTTTAAGGGGAGGAGCTATTATATGTCCCGCCTTTTCTTTACTTTTTAGTTGAGATTACGTCAAACATCGAATTTAAAACACTGCACATTTCAAAGTACCTCACAGGATCTTTAAGATGGGAACTTGCTACAACGTATTTATCCATGACCGGTTGAACTCAGACAAAGTACCAGAACAAAAACACAAACATTGTCAAAAATAAAGTTGATTATTTTTAGCTTTAATCTCACACCCCTAATAGAGTGATATACTCGGATATGAATTGGTTCCAACATGCAGGTGATCTTATGTTAGGATTTCCACAGTTACTCCACATGACGAGTCCTGCACTGATATTTCAATGCCACATTTAACAATGAGCATGGTAGAATAGTGCAAGTAAAATCAAGGCATGCTAGGATGAGCTTATATCTCACAAAGAGTGTGACATGATGACGCATGCAACATCACAGGCCTGAAAGTCGGAGTTCACACAACTACCTGGAGCGTCTGCACTTGCTGGCCTGTAGCAGTAGCCACGGGTGCTTCTGTTTGCAGCTGTACTGCAGTTACAGTGCCCTGAGCCTGTGGACAATCCCACATCACACTTTGATCCGCATATTGTCTAACACGAAGGTATATTTGATTGTACTCTGATTCTGTAATTCCTATATCCACAGTGTAAAGGGGCTATGTAGAATTCAGAAACGCTTCTTAAAGGGTTAGTTCACCCAAAAATAAAAATTTAAGTAATAAGTTTCTCACACCCATTTGGTTTTAATCCCCTTGAGGACTATATTCATATTCAGAACACAAATCAAGATATTTTATACAAAAACAAGACTACTTTTACTCTCACAAAACACAAAACGTCAACAAAGAAAACCAAAAACCTTGTCAAAACATTTCTACATTTTAATTCATCTTAATTTCAATGTATATTGTGTCAAAGCAGCTTAACTTAGATGAAATTCTACTAAATTCAAACTCCTTCAGTCTAGTTTTCACAGTTGAAGTTCAGCTTAGTTCAGTCCTATATCTTATCTGCCAAATCAGGTCAAAGTGTACATTTACTTCCTACAACGTATTGTCATTAGAGTCAGCAGGGCAAGACACAAGCATTAAACTGCTTATAGTTAATAAAATGCAAAAAAAATTTGGCACACAAAAAATGTTTTTGAAGCTTCATACGAAAATAATTAAACCACTAAAGTCACATGGAAAGCTTTGACCAAGTTTTCGGTTCCTTTTCTGTAATGTCTGAGGACAGTTGCTTTCTATGGAGGCTGAGAGAGCTCTCCGATTTAATCTAAAACATCTTAATTTGTGTTCCAAAAATGAACAAATGTCTTGGGGCATTAAAAAAATGAGGTTGAGTAATTAATAACAGAATTCTCATTTTCGAGTAAACCAAAACATTTTTTTTTTTAATCTAAAACTTTTGTTTAGTGATACCAGTGGCTGTTAGGTGAACTGCAGCCTGCAACTTTTTGCTCAGCCCCAAGTACTGCAAATTTACCTGCACCATGTCAGCAGATAAAGTACACAAAATTACACATGTATATATTCACAAATCAACATAGACTACGTAGATGTGGTTGTATGACACTACAGTTTATATTGATATGGCATTTGTTTCATGTATCTTGGAACAGAAAAAAAGACACTCAGGAGCGGCATAAACATCACATCCTTTAAAATGATTTCTGGGGTACAATTTAGAGATATCCACAACAAAAATAAAAATGCGATTAAATGATATCCACCCCCTAAATTATAATGGATACAGAGAAATAAACACTACCCAGATTAATTTAATTGTTGATTAGTTACAAATACTCCTCGACAGGTACATGCAGAGGGGGGCTTCTGATGCTTGAGCACCAGCCCTTTTTTTCTCTTGCAGAAAAAGTTCCTTCTCAAAATTAAAGTGCCTTTGCATCTTCTCCCTCAAACCCCACTCCCTTCACAATCACTCCTCACTGCTTGACATTATATACAAAAATGAAATGGGATAAAAAAAAAATTTAAAGACTGAATTACCACAAACAAGATGTGGATATCAAAAAACATAGAGAGAGTTCCTTATTTTTAAAACCCCAATATCATACGCAAACAACTCTCCATGCAACGGGTTTGCTAAAGACAGTGTGCACAGTCAGAAGCATTACGAGAAAAATTACTAAAACTGTTATGTTTATAAATGTTCTGAGAAAATCTCTCTGTTAAACAAAAATTGGGGAAAAAATAATAATTGGGGCTAATGATTCTAACTTGAACTGTATGTCGAAAAAAAAAGTGCTCTTAGAATGGACTGGGGACTTTTTTGATTTTAAATACTCCTTTTGTATAATGATATGCACTCCGATTCGTATAGTATGAATGCGTAACCTATGTACTACGGATGTTTACAATATGCAGCATAAATTAGATATTGTTTTTTGTGTGTGTATAAATATATCTAATATAAATTAGTATAAATATATATCAATTAGTATAATTCTATATTAACCTAAATAAAAATAAATGTAAAGTTCTAAAAATATATTTTAATGATCATATCACACTCAAGACTAATAATGAGGCTTATCGAATCATGGGAATAAATTAAATCTTTCTATGTATTTACAATCATAATATTACAGTTTTTATTGTATTTTTGATCAAATAAATGTAGACTTGGAGAGCAGAAGAGCTTCATTGAAGATATTAATTGACTGATAGTGTACATATAAATATTGTCTTTCTGACTCACAGTGTTGCAAAATGCACTGGGTGTGTTTGGGTCACCTAAACCTTGCGTTTTTTTCAAAACAGAGAATGCTCATTTAAATAGAGAGACTTTGCAAGCTAGTTCAAACACTATTTACCCAGTCCTTTCCTTGAATTGGAAATCACTTCCTGAAGTACCGCTTGTGCTTTTTAAAAATACCACTGCACCTGATACACATCTGCATAAAGCTAAAATTAGATACAATAAAAATGGAAAACATATCGGGCACACACTCATTGTGCCCCATTTTCCATAGTAAAAGTCACTGATTAAACAGTAACATGTTTACATTGGCTCTTACCTGCTGTTGGATTTGCCCATTGGCAGCCTGAACCACTATCTGATCCCCACTGGCTGTAGCTGTATATTGCTCCATCTTTTCTTCCTCACCTAATTTGTAATAAAATACACATATAAAAGAATCACAAGGTTATTATTGACTATAAATAACTCTAGTAAATTTCTATTAAAAGTTTTCTGAGAAATATGTTAATAGCTGCAGGTTTGGGCCTCAAGCCAAGTGTATTTGAGCCTAAATGTTTCCTTGAAGAAAGTGCTTAACATTATGAACTTAATGTTATATTACCCACTGACTTTGATGGTTTTAGATGCACATACACGTTTAAGATTGTAAAAGATTATCATGAAAGTCTTAATGATTCACAAATTTGTGCCATTTCATCCACCTCATAAGGTTTGTTTGGTAAACATCAGTTGATCATTGTTATAAACTAAGCTGCAACAAATGTACTACAATTCAGCATGCTGTGTAATTAATATAAAAAGCTCTTATTTGACAAACATTAGCAGGTCTGTCTTTGTTTTGAAGCGCTTTATTAAAAGTCTCATTCATGTTTAGCGTCCGCTCCTGAGCGCGCATATCATCTGTCTCGCGCTTTCTCCCCTCTCGCATTAACTGATTTGATTTCTGCATTTTTCGGAATTAGTCATTTGGTTGGTCACTGACAAACCAATCCGTGTTGTCAGCTACCATTTCCCTTAGAGCAAGCGCAACCCTTTACCGTTTCTCCGGCTGTCCGGTTCCCTTCTGATTGGCTCCACTACAGATCTCAAAAACCCAATCAACACAGTGGTGCGGACAAAATGGCGTAAAATGAGCCACACAGAGAAGAAAGGGGGCAGGCTTGGCGCATGTGATCGGCGAACGGAGCCGAGTTTGCCCGAGTACAATCGAACCACTGCAGCGCATGCGTACCTGGTTAAACTCACGGTTTCCGGAATAATGTCACCGTGAAGGAAGAGCGAGGGGAACATGTGAGTGCTTTGCTTGTATTGTTTACGTATCGCATCCGACGTTATGAGCTTGTATATTGCCACAATTTGGGCTGTGAGATGAATTGTTGTATACAACTGAAATAAAATGTTGAGTTTGAACAATTCGCTTACGTAGAAATAACGCAGAATGTTAAATAAATGTTATTTTCTGTTATTGTGCAGCTTCATATATTGATTTGTATCATGTGAATATGATACACATTTTAATTAACATTCTTCGTCATACTTGGCATGTTGTTTTATCATATATCGAAGTTTTTTTTAAAGAGAAATGTCTTTATATTTTCACTTCACAAATCAGAGGAAAAAAAGTAAGTAAAATTGCTTTTACAAACTGTTTTTATTAGTTAGTTGTAATATAGAAGAGCATAAAATAATTTAATTTCCAGCTCTATAAATGGGAACAACTTCTCCAGAGAAATCAACATTAAGATATGCATTGTAAATGGAATCAGTACATCTGTAGATCTGTGTAAAAAAATGAGGTAAAGTTTTCCCCTTAAAGAATTTTCCCTTCTTAATATATTTCAGAAAAGTATTCTTTGCCTATTACAAATAGGGAAATCATATTAGTAGCCAATGACTATCAAAGTACAACATTGTTCATAGTCAAATAAATAGTGCTAATGTTGTCTTGAAGACATACTTGCATGTGATTTTTAAACAGAACATTTAAAGTACCATGGTAAAGAATACAGGGAGCATGTCACAAGCTGTCACTGAAGGAATGTGTAAATATAAAACCAACTTTACCTCAATTGTAAAATAATACACACACACACACACACACACACACACATGTATTTGGATGTTTCATTTCTACTCACCTACAACGTTATAGAAGCAAAAAACTCAACATCTTACAATTTAGTATTTTATTTAAAATAAACTGAACTGTTTGACTCTAAAGGAATAGTTAATCCAAATAATAACATTTGCTATTTACTCACATTCAGGCCATCCAAGAAATAGGGCACTTTCTTCTTTAATGGATTCACTGTTATGCCATAAGTTTGGCCTGTATTTGTTTTTCTGCTCTCAAAGTTCTGATTCGCAAAGGACTACGATTTCAGTTGAAAAAAAATCTAAAATGCTGAAAAAAGTATTCTTTATCATGGATGTCCTGAGGATGAAAATAACAGCATATTTTATTTTTGGGTGAATAATGGCTTAAAATAACTGAGATTTTAATGTAATGTGTCCTCTTACTGTTTCATGGCTAATAGACCCGTTTCACACTTCTGGGTTCCTCAGTAGAGAAAGTCGTCATAGTTGGGAAAACTTATGCAATGAATGAGAGAATACAACAAATAATTTTTTACAATCATATTTGCTGAAATAAAAAAAGAAAAAATCAATGATGATGTTATAAAGACTTTCAGAAAAAGAAACAAAATTGTGTGAGACTGATAATGCCAGCCAGAGGAGAGAATAACTTCAAATTAATTTACTGTCCTGTCCTATAGACGCTGCATTAGAAACCCGTTCACAAGCGGTAATTCATGTTTTGTAATTTAAAACAAAGATGATATAATTCATGCATTAATACATATAAATATTCATACGTTTTTTTTTTTATTAAAATATTTAAAACTTTTTTGTTGGATTTAAGATGTTGATGACCATTAAACTTGTCATAACAGGCTTGTGAAAAGGGTCCATTACAATTAGTTGAATAGTCATTTTCATGTTGGATCCAGTTGAAGTTTCGGATATCACTGTCTTTGTATCTCTGACCATTTAGAATGGTGTCCCCCTGGAGAAGAGTCCTCATGCTGGCCACCAAACTGGCCCCTGTCCCAGGACCTGCTGTCTGCCAGGCCCGTCGCCATGCCAGTCGAGGCTCATTCGGGTGGATGTCAAAGAATCCCAAACAGAAACAACAGGGTGCCGTGTTTGAGGATGACCATGACATGGATGCAGTGGAAGTCAAACTGGACTCTATTATTTGGTGAGTTCTTCTAGAGAAGGACAAAAGCTTCTGTCTTCATGCATTAATGTTAACGCTTCTGTACAGTGAAGAGAGGAGAAGACAGAAAGCAGCAAAGTTTCATATAATCAAGAGGAAAATGAACACTCCTGGAGCTCCACACAGAAAGCTCAGCTGGGATGCCATTGAACAGATAAGGTAACAAAGTCAGTATGTCTGTCTGTTCAGTGTGCAAATTGCTGTCTATTCTGTGTGCAAAGATTGCCAGGGGGTTGTTGGGGGCTTGGGGCAATTTTTTTTCAATAGTAGTTGGGTAATACATGCTTCAGTGAATCAAATTTATGAATTTATTTAAACTGCATATCATATATTAATAAAATGTATGCTTAGGGTTTTGAAGGATATTGATGACTATTTTAGAGGTTACTGTACTGTAGGTCAAACTATACAAATTATGTGTATAATTTTTCATTTTTAAGCCTACATGCAGATAAAAACATCTATTTTACAAGAAACTTGTTTTGTGAATACTTAAGTTGTCTATCTGTGCTCTAGAACTGCCAGTTTAGGACTGTTGAATGATATTTTTCCTAGCATTGATTGGCGCAATTATGCATTCTCAATGTTATAAGCCGTTGTAGGGGGATCAAATGTATATTTATATTATACATTTTTAATTATTAATATTAAAGATATGAATCAGAGAAAGCTATTTTTATTATCACAGGGTTGACCCTCCATACATCTTGTTTTGATGTCCTTCAGGGAGGGATCAAGTGTTAGTTAGGGCGTCAGTCCCCCCAAACCCCCCTGTAATTCGCATCCTGTGTCTATTACAAAGGTCTCTGAAATTCTGTTTAATCAGTCACAACATTGAGCATTCAAAATTTGTTGTGATTATAAGCCATCATTTTCTATTGTCACGTGCATGTGTGGACTAAATTATTATTATTATATTTTTATATCATATGTCATACTTATTTGAATGGTTTGTGAGCCCAAACTTTGATTTAAAATGTAAACATATTAAATAATTAATTAGGAGATTAAATAAAATGAGATAAAATGTGTGTATATGTTCAGTTTATTTAGCTTGTGTGTGTATTTATAATATACAGTCAAGCTGAAATTATTCATACCCCTTGGCCAGGTGTGGACTTAACCAATAAGTGAGATAAGCAGCCGCTTAGGGGCTTGGGGAATTAGGGACCTCCAACCAATGCAAACTACGCACAGAAATGAAATCCAACCTGTTAAAGGACTAGAACCGGTGACAATCTTGCTGTGAGGCGACAGTGCTAACCACTGGGCCACCATGCCGCCCTATGGAGGGAAAGTTGAAGAGGTAGGGGTGGAAGGGGGGATTCTTCAAATCGAAGATGACTGTAGTGAGAAACCCTGGCTCTTTATAATGGCTATTTATAATTTTAAATGCTAATGCAGAACCAGCCGTGTTCAATCATAATCACGTGATCCTCTTGAAATTAGTTTATACATAAACTTCACTTCAGTCATATGTTGTAAAATCGATTTTAAATATTTTCAAAACCAAGGCCCCCATGAATAGTGGAACGTTCCTTCCGTACTGCACATGCACGAAGTGTGAGTGCTTTGATCATAGACAGTGTTGCCAACTTAGCGACTTTTCAGACCCCCCTAAGCGGCAAATTTTCCAAAAAGTGACTAGCTAATGTTTTTAGGTGTTACTGGAGATTTTTAGAGAGTCTTATGTTCTGTACCGTTCCTAACATCACTCTTCACAACGTGCTGAGGGTGATGCTGTCGGCCTCTCCACCGCTTTAGAGCACTCAAAGGCGGCACGGTGCCACACAGCCATCTCTCACACCTGCAGCATTGAGAGCAGATCATTCATCTGCATGCCGACGGCTAATATTTTAGCAGTAGAAACGTGAGGTATTTCCCTGGTACAGTTAAACCCATCTGCTTCTCCACTGTTTTACATGTAATCATTTAAATTGACTGCTTATTATTATCTTGTAGTTGTTCACAATCACAGAGATTTTAGTGACACCAGTTTGCTAGCGATTAGAGAAGAGGCAGACAGAGTGTTCAAGAGTGAGAATATTGAGAACATTTGGGGAAAAAAGTATAAATACGACAACTTCCTCCACGATCCTGCTGTCTGGCCAAAACAGCTCAGATGATGAGTGTTGTGAGCTTAAGAAAGAGGGCCTGTTCACATCACATTCTCCAGTGAAACGGCCACCGATTCAAAAACAGCAATTATTCAGTTCATATGATAACGGGTGCAAAGTTTAGTTTGATGAATTGTAAATTCCACTTGTTTAAATGTTAGTTTACTATTATTACTATTAAAATCTAATCACAACAATAGCCAATTAACTGTACATCGGGGTGCCTAAACTCAGTCCTGTAGGTTAGTTCCAACCCTGATCAGACACATCTGAGCTAGCTAATCAAGCTGACTCAACATCTGTGCTGGTGTGTCGAGACAAGTTGGAGCTAAAATCTGCAGGACACCGGCCCTCCAGGACTGAGTTTGGACACCCCTGCTGTACATAGTTTGTGAACTTGTTTTTTTTTTGTTTGCTTTTAATTTTACATTAGAAAGAGAATGGTTCATTTAAATATTAAAATATACAAAATATGCTTTTTAACATGCAGTTTTTTTTTTTTTTTAATTGCTAGGGCCCCATACCTGGAATTGCTTTGGGCCCCAAAATCACCAAGTCAGCCCCTGTTTATGGGAATCTCATTTTATTTATATGAAAATATGAATAAATCCTATTTTTTCCTCAGAGTATCATTTAAAGGGAAGGGGTTGCTATGATTTTATGTCTTTTTAATTAAAATAGTAGTTCACAATTTAATGTAATACTTTTTTTTAGAATAGATGATTCTTAATTGCAAGTATTTCATGGCAAAAAAACAAACAAAAACTTTCATATGCAGCTCCTTGTAAATCAGGCCCTAAGCCAAAGAAAAATAAGTAAAATCAATGAATGTTTGAACGTTGATTTCTCAATAAATCATACCAATCTCATGTCTTGCCAGAAATGTTGTAGTTTTTTACCGGCCAGTCATCTGCCATATGATTTCACAGGTACCTAAAGCAGGAGTCTCCAGAGGAATGGACGCTCCAGAGACTAGCAGAGGGTTTCTCTGTCAGCCCTGATGTCATTTCCAGAGTCTTGCGCAGCACGTTCACCCCACCAGCAGCCCGGAAGCTAAAGCAGGATGCTAAAGTCTCCCCCAGCAGTGGACCACAGTATCTCAAAGACGGCAAAGCTGAACAATCCAGACTTCAGAAGAGCTTGACTCCATCAGTACTGCTCCCCTCTGCAAACACATCTCATTCTGCCCTCAAAACACTGGACACCAAGCAGACTGGACTGACGCCCTCTGCTGGACACATAACATTATCAAAACAGACAGCTGTACTGAATGTGGCACCCGAATACCAGGACAGGCTTGAGTCTAAAGGTGAGATGGATGTGAATGATGATGTAGAGTTTGAGGAGGAGTGGGATGGAGTGATTCTGACTGACGAAGAGCTGGAGAAAATCACACAAACACTTCATGAGAAGCCCAGTCCAGTGGAGCAGAGAGGAAGAGACTTTTTTGATAGTGAAGGTAACTTCCTGTATAGAGTTTGAGACACTTGGAGTTTATGTTTAGAAAATGTTTGTTAAATAAAAATATATCTAAAGGCATAATTCAACCAAAAATAAACATTTCTTCACCATTTACGTAAACTTGAAAGGACACCTATGATTAACATTAGTAAGCTGTTTGGACAGAGCTGTATGTAGGTATATTGTGTCCACAGTCATATTAGAGTGATAGAAACGCAAGTCTCTTTTTAAAAAATATCCTGACAATAAAATAGGACCCATATCACAGTGATTTTGAGGCCCACTGCAACGTGGGTGTGGTTTTCCCTGACCACCGATTGATTGACAGGCATCATGTTTCTACAATAATGTTTATACACGTCCACAGAACATTTTTTTGCAAATAAACTTGGATTAAAATATCTCTGTGATTTTCATAAGTTATATACGTTTAAAAAAAATTTAAAACAGAGTTTGTAATAAAGACAGTTAAATCATTCATTCTTAACCGCTATAATCAACACGGCCACATGGTGTCAGTAAACTTTAATGTGTGTGTAATGCAAATGGCATTTGTGTGAGACTCATCATTTCAGAAATGCTTGAATAAATTCCACCACAAATACATCAAATAAACTTTCTTGGGTGTTTTTGACTTGTGACGTTTTTTCAGCTTCATCCATCACTAACTGCTGTTTATCTGATTTAACCCATGAGAAGCAGACACACATGTCGAAACGGTGGGTGGGGAGAAGCAGCTCATTTGCATTTAAAGCCACAGGCTACTAAAACAGCTACACTGTACTCAGCCACCAAAATAGGCAGGTTCTACAGGCTATAATAAATAATCTGATGGGTATTTTGGGCTGAAACTTCACAGACACATTCTGGAGACAACAAAGGCTCGTCTTACATGATGTTAAAGGGGTAAAATAGGTGCCCTTTAATGAATTTCGTTTTGTTTAACACAAGACATCCTGGAGAATGCTGGAAACCAGCAGACATCGACACCCAGAGTAAAAACAAAAATACGATCAAAGTCAATGGATACTGCTTTATAAAATAAAAATAAAAACAATAATATAAACTCCCAACAGGTTTGAAGGATGGAGAAATTATTATTATTTTCATTTTTTAGTGAACTATCCTTTTCGTAGTAAAGAAATGATTGGTAACATGGTGAAAACTGAATACTTTGCATCTCTGTCACATTTATATGGAGCTGCCAAAGGAAATACAATTTGTTTTACAGGTAATTGCGTTTATTTTTCATAATTGAGACAATTTTTTACACTTTTAAAAAAAATTTATACAGTATATACTCTTATCATAAAAATGTATACAGTATTTATTTTTTATTTCTTGGAAATAAGTTTATTTGTGTAATATAAACTCAGGTTTGTGAGAGAAAGTGTTTGCATCTTCTAAAACCTTTTTTTCCTCACAGAGTTGATGTTTTATATATTGCAAGTTTATTACGCTCATATTTAATTCATTTTCTTATATAAATTGCTTTATTTTTTCCTAACTGCAGAAGAATGGAATTAAAAAACTGACAAATAAGTATAAATTTTGACCACACAAAATCAACAGGACAAATCAATTTATTTCTCAAACTAACAGTTCTTTTCCAAATATACAGAGCAAAGAAAATAACAGATACAAAGTGGGAATTGCTATATATGTACAGAGCTTCACAACTACTATGTACATTGAAGAAGTGTTCCACCTCTCATAAATAACATCAGTGTCACAATAGAATTAACTTCATTTGCATTGCGTCTACTTGTCATATCCAGATTATTTTTATTTTTATTAAGCATGGAGAACAACCTAAACTGTCCAATTTGCAATTAAATGGGAGGAATACAATATTAGAGGCTCATTTACTATTATTCTGTTTTATAAAAAGTAAAAGTACTGAAATATGAACTCATGTTTTTGAACTGTGGTACTTCTTTCCTCTTGTTTTAGAATTATAGATGATGAGATTTACATTTTATTGAAAGGCACAAGCTATGCCTTCATGCTAGGCACTTGAATCAAAACACAAACTAGAATTTTTATACCTCTTAAACATCATATGAGTATTTGCAAAGGAGATTGTCTTCCTCTATGAAAATATGAGACTTTCCATTAGGATTGGTATAGATAAGTAAACAACTGCTAGAAATTTGGCTAGAAATGAAGTGTAGATACTTAAAAGAAAACTCACTGCATCAGACGTTAAACAGGAAGTACAAGCGGAAAGGTGCTAAACTGCTTTCTATTGCATTTGAATCTTGTTAAATGGCATGGTCAAAGAGTTCCGACCACTGGGTCTGTTCTCACTGATGTTTGGAAATAATGAACACATGCTAAATTATTGCGACTAATGGTTTGTCACGCAAACACCTAGTCAAGTGTCAGGCGGTTTAAAAAAGAAAAAAAAAAGTCACACCTTTTCTGCTTAATGACATGGGACTTTCCTGCAGTCAAGAACCACAAAAACAGCACAAACGTCGAGAGCCAAGAAAACTACAAAATTTGATTTGGGCAAAATGTGCAAGGTTGTACACAAACTACAACTCTAGTCCTATTTTACATGCATCTGCGTCATTGCTTAGTTCATAAAAATAGTTATCGTTACAAAATTTGACCTAACCCTCGCAGAAATGGCTTGAAGTGTGACTTATTTACAAATTATCACAAGGTGTATAATGTCGATAATATTAGATACAGATTTTTGTATCAAAAACAGCTACACAGTATCATGTAAAGCAGTGTTTCCCAACCACGTTCCTGGAGGACCACCAACACTGCATGATTTGGATGTCTCCTTTGTTTGTCACACCCATTTCAGGTCTTTCAGTCTCTGCTAATGAGCTGATGATCTGAATCGGGTGTGTTTGGTTAAGGAGACATGGAAAATGTGCAGAGCTGGTGATCCTCCAGGAAAGTGATTGAGAAACACTGATGTAAATAATGTTCGGAAATCTTAAACGATGAACACTCCTCCATTTTGTTTGTTCTGAAGCCAAATCTGTTGCCGTTTATTGCTATATTCATATCAGTGAATGTTAGTAAAGCTTTGAAAGCAGATCACATTTTACTGATGGGTTCAGTAGCACAGTATTTTAAATAAACCTCTTTGATATGATTGATATCATGCCTCCTGTTGCTAAATCAAACGTATGCTTAATCCATTTCAAAATTGATCAACTAAACGTCCAGTTTTGACATAAAGGAATCTGTACATGAAAAGAAAAACAAGTATTTTACAAAGTATCCCATCAACAGTCCTTAAAACGCCCGAAGATAGAATTAAAACACCATTAACCGCATTTTAAACGCTTCTTCAGCAAAGCTACATTCAAGAGAGTCTTTAGTTGTGAGAACAGCACCTCCTATTGGTGGAGAAGCAACCGTGTCCACTCGGATTGATGGAGAAGCAGGAAGTGCATAACATTAGCTGGTAGGTAAGGTTTGAAAAAGCTGACTGACAGCTGGCTTGTGCTTTAAGAAGAGAGACAGCAGCAGTAATGCCTGGATGACAGCAAATGGAGCTCCTTCTGCTCAGCTTTACTCCAGCAGGTCCTGACAATGACACAGACATTTAGCAAGATCAGTACAATGACTTCTTTAATGGAATTTTTTGTGATCGAAAAATGTCACATAAGAATACTTGGATTTTAAGGCTCATTTATAACAACAGCTAGAAGGGAAACAGACTTTTATGGCCATGTTTATACCTGGTGTTAAGATGCTTTTTTGTCGGTCAAACTTGAGCACCATTATCAAATACAATCAAAAACATTGTGACTTTCGACCACTTCCAGAGGTAATTGAAAATGGATTAGATTAGATTGTTTTCAAAGGATCTGTTTACATCCAGGCGTTAAAGAGACAGTTCATTCAAAAATTTAAATTCTGTCATCATTTTCTAGCGGTGGAAGGACTACTGAAAATTCACACTCAAGTACCATTACTTACCCAAAAATGTAGCCTGAGTAAAAGTATCTGCTGAACATATTACTAAAGACTATAGAATACACAAGACATGTCACCTGTATACTTTTAAATGGGTCAATATGGTGAATGAACCCGGCATTAGAAATTTTTTTTTAACCTTTAAATCAAATGTAACATTATCAACTGTAACTGTAAAAAAAGGAGGTCAGCAGGCAGAGAGTTGGTAGTTATTAGTGGCTGTTAGAACACAACTGACCATGAGTTTTTACACTATGTAAGCACAGTGTTTTGAGCTCCCTCTGGTAATGCTAAAATGTGGATAACCTCAAAACATTTTAGACCCCTTTTACACCCATATTTAACATCACCCTTTTGAGATCCAATGCATTAAACTTAATCTTAAAACCAGATGGATACGGAGCTTAAGTGTAGTTATTTATGAGTGTGAATCTGTACCTCATCTGAATCATCATGGAAGTCATTCTTCGGTGCTCCAACCACATCTGTCTCCAGCGGTTCATCAACACCATTGGCTTCCACATTGTGTTGTAAGACTGAGTATCTGTGGACCAGGAACCTGCAAAATAGAGGGCAGGACAGTTTACCGACAGAACTATCTTTTTGTATTTAAAAAAAACGATATGTATTTAATATATAAACCTTAAAATGTTTGGGGAACAGACTGACCTTCCACCGCAGACGTATTTCTTTACGAACAGTGCCCCAAACACTAGACCGGTCAGCAGGATGGCGATGACCATGGCAATGATAGGAGCCGTGTGAGAGGTGGATTGCTCTGACTGTGGATTATTCTGATAGAAGATAAACAGCTGCGTGAGTATGAGGTTTAAACGCTACTGTTAAAAAGATCCCCCATTCACCTAGATCAGGCCAGTAGATGGTGATGTCACTTTGTAACGCACTTATGGTCAACCACATTTCTGCATTCTTTTAAAAATGTACACTTTTTAAAGATAGTAGAGTGAACTGTTCATTCAACACTTATGTACATAAAACAAGCCTACAGTACATGTGACTGATGTTTTTATAAATACAGAAATGCAGAACTGTGATATATAAATGCAGTCTCACCAGCGGCTGGGGGTCAAGCAGGTCACTGACGCATCTCTTGCTCAGGTCGATCACCTTTCTTTCTGGTTGTTTCCCTCCTTCACACTTATCACCTGGAATCTTTCGGTATCTGCCAAATTCAAAATAACTATTCATTCATTTTCCTTCAGCTTAGTCTCTTATTTATCAGTGGTCACCACAGCGGAATGAACCACTAATAAATAATTAATATGTTTCTTAAAGCGACAGTTCACACAAATTAAAAACCTTTCATCATTTACTCACCCTCAAGTGATTCAAAACCTGTTCTGTTCTTCTGCTGAACACACAATATTTTGAAGTACGTTGGAAAACACTTGCCATTGACTTCCATGGTATTTTTTCTCTACTATGGACATCAGTGGCTAGCTGTGTCCAACATTCTTCAAAATATCTTATTTTGTGTTTTAAGAGATTAAATATACTCATGAATCTTTTTTTTCCATTTGAAGGAGAGTAAATGATTATAGAAATGTAATTTCTGAGTGAACAACCAATTTAAGAATCAGAGAAAAATAAGAGTCAGTCCTCAAGAGAATAAAGCAGAGATGGCATTACCCACTGGTCTGGAGCTGCTCTTTCTTCCCATGAATGCAGATCTCCAGATCATGGCCTTTGAGTTCAGCCTGTTCTATACACTCAGAGCTCTTTTCTTTACGGTAGTATCCAAAGTCACTGAAAAGGAAGGCAGAGAATATTTGTCTCTTTTCTTTACATTTACATTTATTCATTTAGCACAGTGGTCCTCAACCTTTTTATCACCGCGGACTAGTCAACGCTTGACAATTTTACTGTGGACCGGGAGGGGTCGGAGTTTTGTAGGTTGCTAGGTGACCATCAACCACTTTTCTCAGAGAATGACAAGCTGTCACTCGGATACAAGTTTTATGTATGTAGAAAATGACAAAGCACTGCAGTGTTTGGGTGTACTGTGTTTGTGTAAGATAATGTCAACCGAAATGTGTATATTCCATCCAAACTGGGGCGGTCACTTCTTGTCACGTGACTCGCAGCATTTATTCAACTGGGTGCATCTGGAAGGGGTGAGCACGTCACTTTGGAAATAACGAATTTGCGCGAACTCTACAAAAGATGCAAAATGCGAACGGCCCCTATAAGGTCGCCGTAATTTGCTTTCTCCAGTTTTCTGATTTGTTGACAAATGGGTTGCGGATCCATTCCTTGGCTGAAGGTTTCATCCATACACACTCATACATTCAAACACTATAGCCTACCCAATTCACCTGTACCACATGTCTTTGGACTGTGGGGGAAACCGGAACACCCGGAAGAAACCCACGCAAACGCGGGGAGAACATGCAAACTTCATACAGAAATACCAACTGATAAAGCCAAGGCCCGAACCAGCGTCCTTCTTGCTGTAAGGCGACAGGACTTCCTACTGCGCCACCGTGTCGCTAATACAGTAATCGTTCCGACTCAGATAACAAATACAATGGAAATAATAATAACTTCTTGTGCGGCCTGATACCAACTGATCCATGGACTGGTACCAGTCCACGGCCTGGTGGTTGAGAACCTCTGATTTAGCTGACGCTTTTGTCCAAACAATTCAGGAGGAATTTATTACACACAAGAGATGCTAGTTTTACAAAGTAACTTATTTGAGCTCAGAGAATGCTAGAGTTGTTGTTTTGTTTTTTTGAGAGAGAAAGAAAGTGTTTCTACAGGTGGTTTGTTAAGCCCACTCACCTGTGTGAGGCACAGTCAGAATTTATAGTATTTTAGGTTGGTGTGTGGTGAGGTGGGGAAGAAATGAGGGGTCTTGGTTTTATTCACCAGAGTTCAGGTGCTCTTAGGCCATGTCCACACATACATGGGTATTTTTTTTTTCTGCCTTCTATCCATATGAAGATGAACTGTCGATGGCATGCGGAATTAATAGGTGATGATAAAAGCAACCCAGGCTCATTCTAAATACGTACCGCTATATACATTTCTGGAGAGCACCGAATACATCCCAGGAGTTATGTTTTATGCAGTTTTTGTTTTCGCGAATCCACTGTGTATAATTTTTGAGATCTGAAATTTCTCTTGCGAGTGCCATTTGCATCTGCTGTTCTCACGTTAATCCACCAGAGGCCGATGTCGACTGACCAATTCCCCCACCTTCCCCCTTTCCCTAAACCCAACCAATAGTGTTTTCAATAGCACTGATTGACCCAAAAACCCATTTCCCTAAACCTGCATAGTTCAGGATCTCCAGAAATGTATATTTCGCTACGTTTTCAGAATGAGCCTATGATGCATAAAAGCCTTACAATAAAGGCACGTTGGCCAATTAGAAACAAGAAAAAAGCACGCAAATCAACACTATGAGGCAAAAAATGCAGTTTAATGGCCACACAACCACACCTGGCCAAAGTTTTCAAAAAATGTATGTCTTTTTCACCTGATACTGCGTTTTTGTTTGATATTTTAATTTTTTAAGGATTAGTTTTCCACTCACCACAGGAAGTCATCAAGTGTGCAGACACACGGCGTGGGCTGTTTGTTAACTACATATTCCCGTCCAATCCAGCAAACAGAGTCCTTCCTCACCCGCAGGAAACGCTCTTTGTAGCCCAGCATGCAACCGTCTTCTGGGTCGCTGATGTCATCAGAGTGTGCCAGCCATTGAACATAATCATCACTCTCGCCTGAAAACCAAACAAAAAATGGTTTGTGTCAACTAAACTATAAAGTGCAACAAGATGTGGTTGAAACTGAACTGGTCACTTACAATTTCGTTTTAGCAGGTCTTTAAAGTCAATAGTGTAGGTGACCCAGTGGCTGATCATAGCGTCTTCATAACCCCAGAGACTGACGTTCACTGAGCGGGCACCAGGCTCAGAGGCCAAGCCTGTGAAGTACATCGGCGTCTGGGTGAACGTGTGAACATGCCAGCATTGGCCCTCATCGGTGGAGAACCTGTGCGGCACATAAACAATGAGTTGTGTGGGATGTACAGACATTATGCATTGAAGAAAATTAGCTTCATTTTTTAAGAATTACAAAGAAAACTGGTATCTAAAAGCCAGTTATGGTAGCCAGATACACACATGGTTTTTTGCTCCAAGGTGAAAACCCTACTCAGTGTTTGTGCTGCAAAACTCCTCTTACTATAAAACATATTTTACTGGACTGTCCTGCTTTTACTGATTCCAGAAGGACTTTTTATGAAATTAACTCTTTTCAGGACACTTTTGACAAAGTGAAACCAGAAAAGGTTTTAGAATTTTTATCATGTATTAACACAAAAAAACTTATTTAATTTATGTTTTATTTTGTTTGCTGATTTTTAAATTGTAT
Organism: Danio rerio; assembly: GCF_052040795.2. Lineage (NCBI taxonomy): Eukaryota > Metazoa > Chordata > Actinopteri > Cypriniformes > Danionidae > Danio > Danio rerio. The sequence goes on from NC_141028.1 coordinate 27,059,395, forward strand.
ATTTATTGTTGAAAGATTCCTGCCATGAAGATAGCCTTGGTTGCTGACATGGCATTAAATAAAAAATACATTACATTACATGGTAGCCAGATACTAACTGAAATCATAGATAACAATTTTCTTTTATTTGGAATAAAATAATGTTCAAATAAACTAAATTACTGTCAGTTGATGTTCTATTTTTTTAAATTTCATTTTAACCCTTTAACTTTCTGCTCGACCCAATGGTTGACCATATTTTGACTGACTATATTTTATTGAGAGGATTACCTAACTTAACTAAACCTGATGGAGCCATCTCTACCGTCTGGTTGAAGTATGTTTGGCCAATAAAATCCACTAGTCGTCACTAACTTGATCAACAGCACTCATCACAACATTGCTTCAAGAAAAAACAAGGAAATCACTCCTGACATGCTAGGTAGGCATTTTTCTTTTGACAAATTATCCTCTGAGAGCCGTAGCTTTACAAAGTTTAGTTACTTGGTACCATGAATAATATTTAGTATGTTTGTAATAACTTTTCAAAAACATGCTCAACCAAATTATTGATGTGTCTTAGAAAAGCAAAACTAATGTTTTCATATTATAAATTTCCGCAGTCAGAATGGACTGTTTGCCTAGAAATAATTACATTTGATCATTCACAGGGTACATATGACACAGCTTGTTATTTATTCATGAATATAGTGAAATACTTACTTAAGTACATTTTTTTCAACAATTTTAGGATCTTTTTGGTGTAAATATAATGCATTCTTAAAACTAATGTGTGGAAATCACAACTTTCAAAGATTTTTTTAAAACTGACTTTTCTTTAATTGCAAATGCTGGTCTTCTAGCATCAGTATAATTGTAAGAGATTGATATTTGTTCGTATGTTTGTTTGTTTTTTGCATTTGTTTGACGGATGTCAACAGTTTCTATGATACAAAAACGCACATTCAATACTTATATTAATTTTAAGCCACCAAAACATGCAGTCAATTAATAAATAAATAATGTAATATTTTCTGTTTGATGGACCTAAAAAGTTGTTTATGTTTGTTTAGTTTGTTATGTTTAGTTTTATTTAGGGTTACCAGTCATAGCATCATGTTTTGTTTAATTTTCCTGTTAAATATTTTTGTTTTCTGAGTTTTGTTTTCGCCCACCTGCTCCATGTTTAGTTCATGAGTTACTGCATTTACAGGCGAGTTGTTCTCTTTTTGGTTTATGTGTTTATTTTCAGTTAATATTACACCTGAGATCTCCTTGGACTGACTTTTCATGAGATCTACACAGACAAAAATTTAATTGTAATTGAATATTTAAAAAGTAAAAAAAAAAAAAAAAAACAGTAACACTTAAGTTTAGGTCAAAATTCATGCTAATAACTACTGACTTATCACCTGCCTATTATTAAGATGTTAACTGTTCATTAGTAGTAATAAAGTATGCTCTTATTCTGCATCCTTAATCCTACCCAAAACCTAAACCAAACTTCAACCAAACAAACTATTAATCAGCTAATTAGTATTTTTTAAGCTAGTAGTGTTAGTTAATGGTTAAGTAAAAGTGTGAATTGTAACCTAAACTAAAGTGTAACAAAAATATGAATATAATCATAACACTATCTCAGTGCTTACTTAATCTCGGAGATGGGTTTGGCCTGGTTGTGCTCCACGGCCACCAGCAGGCCTCCAGAATCCAGGATGGCATAGTGATGTGGCCCCTTTAGAGCCTGCAGCCAGGTGTAGCCTCCATCATCAGACACATACACATCAGGCGTCTGCATGGAGATGGCGTCCCCTACGCTGCCTGGAAAAGGGGGAGTGCAACAGTCAATGTTTCGATTCATTTTCTTTATTGGTATTCCCATTATTTCCATTTACTATAAAGTGTTCCTTCTGAATTGCCTTGAAATGCACAGCTTTGTTCGATGTGTGAAGTAAATCCAAATTAAACATGAAGTCAGGGTGGGGAATATCTGCCCCATTTAAAAAAAGAAAAGTCAATAGCGTATTGTTTATATAGCTCTGCCAATAAGAGTCAGAGAGATAAAGCGAATCTGACTATTGACAACCACAGTCTTTGATAGCAATGCTGAGTCCGTCTGACTGTTTCTCCACTTTAAATTACAGCATTTAGTCAAATTCAAATGTGTCTGATACCTTTGTGGTCTATGTGTTTCTGGACCAGAGCAGACTATCTATGTTAACTCATGTTAGATTTTACTGTATTTGGCTTAACCATTCTTGGAATATAATAAAATAAGTAAGCTGACCAAAATTCTTAAGGGGAGATGGCTTTATTAAAGACATTGTTTAGTACAGTTCCTCAGCATCAATGTTAACTTGTCGGCCTTCAAGTAACTTAGCCCAAAGTACTGTCTGTGAGACAGTACTTCACAGCAAAGAAGATTATTACCCAGCTGGTTTGGTTGGGTCACAACTCTTGAGTTCCTGTAGGGCATTTGGTTCATACCTTTTCAGATGCAGATACTTGTTTGCACATAAAACCAGCCATACAATCTATCACTCTCTTTAACTCACAACTAGACTTCATTCACCTCAATGGAAAGTTTCCATTTTCATTTGAATATTTTCCTCCCCACATTGTTCCAACTAATAAACATGCAGAATTTCAGATGTGTCGGCTACCATTTATTATTTTCTTATTTATGCAAATGTCCAATAAGTAAACGATTTCAGCCTTAACTAGTAGGTAAGAATCAGGACAATTGCGATACAAGAGAGCTTTTGATTGGTCAGAAGATCTGATAAGAAGCTGAAGTGTTCCTTGATTTCATAAAAATTGTTGATCCATTGAGAAACAAAATTTAATTACTTATTTTTCTAAATGTCTTTGTTTTGAAGCAGTTAAACTAATAAAGTCACTAATATCCAACAAAACTTTAATTCTGATTTTAAGGGGACTTTAATTATTTATATATATGTTTGTATTTTCTTCAATTCGTCTATAAGAACCTATTTTCTGTGATTGTTTTAGGATTTGTGAGTCAATAAGTCCCCCTGCACGTAAAAGAGTAAGGTCATTACAGGTTACTACAGATAAAATAAAATGAAATAAAACAAACCATAACAAAACAAAACAAGTACAGTGCACTGGTCTTAATAGTGTGTTTGCATTATTACCATGAGCCAAGATAAGTCCAACAGCATTGGGTTCACTGAGAGGTGGCATGGGTACGTTGACCTTCATGGAGGTACTGTATGAAGCATGAATATGCAGACTACACTGTACAAAAGAAAGACAACACTAGTAAGTAAACACACTAAACAACAAAAACTTCTGTCCAATCTGTCCAATCATCACACCTTTGCTTACAAGGTTCTTACCATTTCTGCATCTTTGGCTGTGGAATCACACTTGGTGTTTTCTGGTTTCTTCAAAGGAACCCACTCTCCTCCCTGGTCAAACGTTATTACTGTCTGTACAGAGTTATCTTTAGCAGAAATAAAAAATAATTACACTACCATTCTATAATTATCTTTAATAAGGGCATCTTTGGTCATGTCAACTAATGTATGTGCGTGTGCTTGTTTATGTAATATTTTCCATTTAAAATGATGCATTAAATTAAAAAGCACAACAAAGTATTTAAACAGAATAAAATGTTTTCTTGAACACCAAATGAGCATATCAGAATACTGTCTGCAACTTATAAGTATCATGTAACATCAAGGAGTAAAAAAAGTCAGCTTTTATAATCTAAATATAATACCATAAAAACATTTTTAAAACAACAGTTATGCCATTGCGGGAATTAATCTCATGTTATTAGATTGATAGTTCTTCTAAATTGAAAGAATTTTATACAATATTACTGGTTAAATAAATGCAACCTTGGAAAGACACATCATCTATTTTAAAATTATCAAAAAAGTACTGTACCCAAACTTTTGAACAGTGCTTAAACAATGTTAAATATCAAATCTAAATGTACATTTAAAACATAAACAGCAGGCCTTCCAATAGAAACTGCTTTTATCCATGTTCATTTAAAGACCAGGTGTCAAACTCAGTTCGTGGTGGGCCACAGTTTTGCACAGTTTTGGTCCCTTTCCACTGAGCAGTACGGTACGGTACGGTTTAGTTCGGAACATGCTTCATGTATGATTTGTGAATGACCGCTACAGCTTTACTTTGACATTTCCTTGAGCGAGAATGACGTCAACTGAAACTTTCTGTCGTACACCACACCCATCAAGAGGGTACTATTGGTGCCCTTTTGGCAGTGGAAATGCAATTCTTATAAAGGTGACCCGTACCGACCTGTACCGTACTGTACTGTACCACTCAGTGGAAACGGGCAATTTGAAACCTACATGTAAGTGTGTTGAAGCAGGGTTGGAGCTAAGCTGTGTAGGACCGCAGCCCTCCAGGAACTGAGTTTGACACCCCTGATTTAAAGCATACAATTTAAATCTGACACAAACACACATACGTTAAATATATGTGCATGTTTTCTAGAATATACCCTACCCTCAGCTAGCACACTAGTAGTGTAGACTCCTCTGAGGGAAGTGACGTTGGTGAAGTCTGTCTCTCCTCCAGTGTACAGATGGCGTTCTAGAGACTTGGAATAGACTGTGCCTCTGTCATCTGACACATAGATGGTGCCAATGCCTGTGTCTGGAAAATAAACAAAGGCAGAAGGCAGTTAAAAAAGACACAGTAGAAGGTCTATCAAGTTTATTAAAAAATAACAGTTGTTTCTTTGGGCAGTTCCACTCTTTTGTATTGCTAAATGCCTGTGGTTGACCAGTACAAGATTTTCATATTAAAAACAATGCATCTATATACCAGTGTGGCTGATTTCAAGATGTTGTATAAAACAGGAAAACGCTAGTGAAAAATGGGGGGTTTGTGTGAAATTCTCACTTTACAGAGGTGCAAGATAACATTATTAAGTATGTCACTCGCTTTGTGAAAACCCCAAGCAACTTGAGAGCCCAAAAGCATTCACTTTGTGACAAAGCCTATTGGAATACAGTCAGAATGAATCTTAAATTATAGTTATGAAAGCAAGAAAACATCCTTGTATGCGTTTTCTTTTTTCCATAGTCTTGCAAGTCTAGATTCTGATTGGCTGAAAGGTGTATAATATAAGGTGTTCACACCAGATGCGGAAGAAGCATCAAGCATGAGTGATTAACATGTTAAGTCAATGCAAAGACGCAAATAGACAATTGCTCTTGTGGGGGGGTAATTATGACGTAGCGCCTGTTGTTGGTGTCCAGACGGGAAAATCCTCCTGCCAACACTGACAACAGTTCATCAAACTGGGCTTGGCTCAGTCAGAAGCACCGCTAAAAGCTTTCATCATCCAGGTCTAGTTTCTGTAGGAGTTTATGGGCTCACAGAGGTGGATGCACCTCAGAATGGATCTAGTGGACACGGCTCCAAACGAATTGATGCTGTTTTTCAGTATTCCTAAAGCACATAAGCACAGCTATTCTCTCAATAAAATCCATGTTAGCCATTTAGCAACAAAGCTTAACACGCGAATAAAGCGTATTTGAGGCGCAAAAGAATTGAGTAAACTCAAAATGTTAACGCGTCTATTTATCCTTGCTTACCGCATTAGGTGTGAACACAGCATTAGTATTAAAGGGCACATATTTTACCCTTTTTTCAAGATTCAAGTTTTATTAGTCTTTTGTGTCCCCAGAATTTATCTGTAACGTTTCAGCTCAAAACACCCATCAGATTATTTGTTGTACCTTTCAGAATATTGGAATTTTTTTGCTATGAAAACATTGCAGCTGTTTTTGTGGCCTGAGCCCAGTTTTGGGCAAGCTACTTTAAAAAATGTAGTGAGCTAAGCTATTAGCTACTCTACTTAAAATGTAGCTTAACTACACTAAAAGCTAAGCTAAAAGCTACATGGGAAAAGTAGCTTAGCAACTTCTAAGCTATTTTTACAAATTTCATTTTTAAATCGAAGCAACTGAAATCCAAGTCAATCATATCTTAGTGATCAATAAAACTGTCAATGAAATATATGACACATAATAGTTCAGTTCAGTTATTTACTGTAAATAATATGCTGTACTGAACAGAAACAAATTATAGTATATAACAGCTAAAACAAAAAAAAATCTATATATATATACTAAAGTATTTTTTGAGCATAGCATCAGAAATTAAGTTTTTACACCTTAACATGTACTTCTTGAGGTATGGTCACGAGAAATATACTGCTTCAGAAATAACTCCTCTCCCTCAGTCATCTTTCCATCAAGCAAGTTTAGGTTTGCGACATCGCCAACCAGAGGTGGCAGTAATGCACCAAAAACTTTGTTGTCGAACATCTGAAGAAGAAATCGTCACTCTCGCCATCATATGGATTTACTTTCATCTGCTAGACACCGGCCTCACATCTCCGTGAATGTGGGTGCCATCACTTATTGATCCACGATCTGTAAATGTAGCTTGTGTGGACGCTACTGCGCTACCTGGCTAATAAAATAGCTTTGTAACTGAAAAGCTATTTAATTTAGAAAGTAGCAAACGCCACACAACTGAGAAATGTAGTTAAGCTAGTAGCGTCACTACTTGAAGCGATGCTACTGCCCAACACTGCTTGTGCCTTTAATGCTAGTTCTTCTCGCCCACGGTTCCCACATGCCTGTCAGAGTGTGCCTCAATCTCCGCCTCGGCTGCGACAGATAAACAGCATATTGACAGACAAGAAGGAAGCAGATCACATTTAACATTTGTGAGAAATACTACAGTAAGAACTTTCCCAATGATTATTTGATGTATTTGTAGTGGAGTTAATTCAAGCCTTTCTGCAACGATGAGTCACACACAACGTCATCACAAAGTTCACACAAACACACTCACAAACAGCACATGCATTTAACTTTGCACTGTTAATATCCAATGCTGTATGGATATAGTGACACATAGTGTTGATTGCAAATGTGACATTAACCCCTTTCATTGATATGAAAAATTCAGTGACATTGATACAGGTAAATATTCTGAAAATTACCGGAATGACTGTACGTTCCAGAATGTTTCAGGAAAAGACCATTTACACATCCATTGCAAAATGCTGGTATATTTTGACATCATTAACCAAAAATGAGCTCTAAACAGCAGCGCAGAAGGGGTCGGGCTTCTGTTGCTGATTTCACTTTTATTTAAAGCTTTAGCATTCTAAAGCTGCAGCTTCTTTGTCTGGCTACATAATTTGCGTTCTCCAGAAATGTAAATAGGGCTGCAGAATGAGTTTATGTTGGATTGTTTGGACAATAATTGTGCAGTCGCCACCTACTGATCTGACATGCACAACACAGCATTTTCAGTACTTTTTTCACAGATTCATTTGTGCATATGCAAAACTATTCAAAAATGAAAAACGCTGTGAAGAACACTAGATGTAAGCATATGTAATAAAGTAAATAAAGCAAGAGAAACCACCAACCTCCTGGTTCATCCACATGCATAAAGACCATGTCATCATTGGCTGCCAGTATTGAGTAAAACTGCTCGTGACTGACAGGAGGAAGTTGTGCCATGTTCCATGTCTCACCAAGGTCTACTGACACATGTATCGCACGCATGATTTCCTGAAAAACATGAATAAAGTTAACACACTGTATTCATGCATATATACACACACTCGTGTATCATAACACACACCTCTGATGCCGACGGTATTATGTTTCCTGATGCTGCCATAACTGAAGCAAACAGAAAACGTCCACCAATCCCGAAGGAGTAGATCCTCTCTGCAACCGTCTTTATATTAGCGCCAAGGTCAACTGACTTTCTCAGCACCAGCATCCCTTTATCAACTGAAAAACACAAAACAACAAACGGTGAAGTATTAATACGGGTTTAGAATGATGTCCCTGGTTTTATGAGCTGCTCGGGCCGCAGTTTGTGTTTTTTCAGCAATAACACAAGGTTTGCTGACTCAAATCCGCTGTGGGGTGTTTAATTATAATGCTAAAATATTCGAACGTTTCATCTGACAGCTTTTAATGAGCTCTTGAGCAACACCAGTCACAGGGTGCTGCTTCATCCCCTCTGACACTGGTGCAAAAGCACTCATAAACATTGCCAAACATCTTGAAAAGGAAGCTTAAAATTTCATTCTGTTGGGTTCAGTATGAGGACAGCTTTTACTGGCCAGTGCAAGAGAGTTTTGGATCAGTTGACAGAACTGTAAGAACTATTTCTGTAGCAGCTTTGATGCAATTTGGACTGTACAAGACGCTATAAAAACTGAAATGACTTGACTTTCAAAATTGTGCTTTTATTCATAACTTTTTTGGCTTCATTTTAATATGTATAATTTAATTAATAATCTTGTGATAGTTGTGGAAATATCATTTAAAATGGCACAGCTTCATTCATTCATTCATTTTCTTTTCGGCTTAGTACCTTTATTAATCAGGGGTCGCCACAGCAGAATGAACCGCCAACTTATCCAGCATATGTTTTACGCAGAGGATGCCCTTCCTTCAGCAACCCATCACTGGGAAACGGCACAGCTTCAATATTATGTATATTTTTCTTATATGACATTTTGTTTTAATTCCATAAAAAAAAAAAGGTTTATGAACATAAATATTTTCTTCAATAAAACAATATATATACAGTATATATGTCAGTTAATTATTGGTTTTAATATTGCTTTCATAGAAGCATATTTCAGAAAATGTTATTGCCATTTACTGGTTTAGACATTTTGTCAGGGCTGTAGTGATCAAGGCTAGAGTGCATGAGAGATAAATCCGCAGAAAAGTTTAATGATCTAACAAGTATCCAGACGGCCAACTTTAACTTAAAATATTGTGAATACACAGTTAATTTAAAGGTCACATAAATGCATTAAACACTGAAGTAGAAACTCCCACAAAAATTAAAAAGATTAAAACATTCCCCTAATTTTATTATTATTATTTTTAAAACCTTACTATACACCCTCAAATATGCTATCAAAGCAGAGGAAATGAGCTAGAATAAAAAAAAATTATATATAATATATATATATATATATATATATATATCAAATAAAATGCTATTTATATCTACAATAGACAAGGCAAGGCAAGTTCATTTATATAGCACATTTCATACACAGTGGCAATTCAAAGTGCTTTACATAAACAGGAATAAAAGAGATAAGTGTATATGATAATAAAAACAAATAAAACAGTGAATAAAAAAGATAAAAACAGAATAAAATGTTAAAACAGGTAATAAAAGGATGAAAAAGAAAAGAAAGACCAAATAGTGTGATCTGTGGGACGTAGCACACTGCTTATTCAGTAAAGGCACAGCTAAACAGATGTGTTTTCAGTCTGGATTTGAATGTGCCTAATGTTGGAGCACATCTGATCATTTCTGAAAGCCGATTGCAGCACAGATTGGAGCGTAATAGATGGACAGAGCGTAATAGAGCATAATAGAAGACAGATTCACCCTGCTTTGACTGAACCCTTGGAATTTCTAGTTTACATGATCTTAAAGATCTAAGTGATCTGTTATGCTTGTAATCAGTGAGCATATCTGTAATGCATTGTGGTCCTAGGCCATTTAATGATTTATAAACAAGTAATAATACTTTAAAATCTATTCTGAATGTAACTGGGAGCCAGTGTGGTCAGAATCCTAGCAGCAGCGTTCTGGATGAGAATTTTCCGTATTTTATTGCTGTAAATATAATTTTGTTCTATATATATTTTTTTAGATTACTTATAACTTTGTGCTATTTTGATATTTAAAAAAATATTAATATTAAATATGTTTTGCAAAGCCTGTTTATCTGTGATTGATTTATATTAATTAATAAATAACATTGAAATGCAATACTAACAAATATGTATTATATGTATGTATGCATTATGTATTATAAACAAATATATGCTTTTTTATTCATTAACACAAATGGCACTGGTAATAATAACCATTTAATGTACCAGCATGTCAAACTATTGATTTTATTTTGTTCCCAATCCAACTCTCATCTTTCATTGCAGAGTTTCCTGTTGGACAGGAGGACAAGGATATAAACGCAGGAATACACGTATGATTTATACACACACAATACTGGCACACATTTGTGTCATCACACCTTAGATCAACAGAGCAATAAATGTTACTCACAACAAGATCCGTTAAGGTTGGTTGAGAAGAACAGAGCATCTATTCCCCTGTTGAAAAGTAGAAGAGAGAATTGATCCGTGAGATTACACTCCTGAGACCTCATAAAACAACAGCAGTCAGATCGGGTCACTTTGTTGGCAGCATAACAAGTGCGAACATACAGCATGCTAAAATCTCAAGCAAGTAGCATGTAGTTTATGATGATCCCTAAACAAACCATATTTTTGCATAATGAATGACATATTTATTATTCATATAAACAAGAAACTGGCCGGATAGCGATTGATCCCCTATTACATCGGTGTCGTTGTCGTAACGGGATATTTAAGACTGTCACAGATCATATGACGCACTGTTAAGACGAGACTCAAGAGAGTGACTCAGGCTGAGGAGATTTCAGGTTACAAAATCATTCTAAACAGATTCAAACATTTAAAGGATTGCTAACCCCCCCAAAAATGTTTTTCTTCTGTTGAACACAAATGAGATATTTCTTAGAATGTTGAAGAATGGTAGCATTGAGTTTCAATAGTTGGTCAATGGCAACCATTCATTCTTCAAAATTACCTTCTAAAAAAGGTGGATAGTGAGTAAATGATGTTTCATTTTTGGGAGAACTATTTGTTTTTTAAAAGTCACTGAGCAATTTCAAGACGGCATTTTTTTTTTAAACTTTATATATTAGATGATATTAAACTTAAAATTTGTTAAAAAGGATACTATATTTCCTTTAAAATCTGCATGAATCGAAAGCTTCAACCATTTTTTTTCATATTGTGACACAGTTCCTAGAAAAATGAAATATTGCAGATGGGTGAAATTCAAATCTTCCAGTAGACCGCCAATCTTCGAGTGCAGAGGCAGGTCCAATATGGGCGATCGCCTATGGCGTCATCTTGCTTCATCTGCGACCCACAAAACCATACAATCCCCCTTGTGTGCACTACGACACCCTGAACACTGTGAGGGCGAACCAGTCTGTGTATTAACAATATTTCAAGATCGCAAGTTAAGCTTGCGACGATCCTGTTCAAGTAGATCTCACAGTTAAAACGAGTTGCAGCTTGTGAAAAACTTTCCTAAAGTTTACATGGAAGGGTTGAAATTTATTTTGATAAATGGGAAACATTTCTAAAATTCTGTGACCCACAACGCTAGCAAACATGTAACGAGACAAAATATTAATTAAGACTGATATTAGCAACCCTTTTTGTTTGGTTTGGTTTATTTTCTCAATATTCATATAAATGTTATTTATTTATTTTGTATTGCTTTGCTTTTCTGATAATGCTGTATTTGAAATTCTTCTACATTATTTGCAAATAGGAAAAATCTATAAAAAGTTCAAATAATAAAAAAGAGACAAAATATTAAATGCGGAAACAGTGGACGTGGCTTGTTTTTCCTACTGCAAGCTGATTGGATGTAGTAAAGTAGATATTTCATTCAGAAAAATCTGGAAAAGGGCTTCAGGAGAGTTATTACAACCAAATAGACACCTCCTCCTCACCATTTCTGGGTTGTTGCTAGATCAGATACATTTGTGGTCAAAAGTTAAAGAGAATTATTTATATTATTTAATACATTTCCTATTATTTGTATTTTATTAACTTCTACCCCTACCCTAACCCTAAATCTAACCGTCACAGTAATGTAAAATCAGTAGTAGTACCGAGTATTATTAATGTTATTTATTAAATTACCAAATAAATTGTATATTTTTAACATCTACCCCCACCCCAACCGCAAACCCAACCGTCACAGGACTGTAAAAATATGAATTATTATTATACAGTGTCACAAAATGTGCGTATCCGCAGCTATATCCAATCTAGAGTTTACCCCATTTCTGTTCTCAAAACTGACAGTTGAAGGGGCGTGGTTAAGTAAGTTAGCCACGCCCAATGGCTAGCAAAGACATGATCTAAGAATTGAACTGAAAACAAACACGAAGCTCATTTCAGATTTCAATTTTAGATTACAGGAGCAAACATTCTTTTTTTCTTCTTAGGGTGCTTTCACATTTGGTTCAATTGCCTGGACCGAACCCAAGTTCGATTATTCCCCCCTTGCCACCTTCTCAGCTATTTTTTTATACGCTTGCGTCATCAAGCTGCTGTTTTGTGTACAGCTGTTGCAAGGTGATGGCCACGAAAGAAAAGTTCCAAAACAGAGACATCTGCATTTCACGGTCATTATGCTTTTACTGAATCTTATTACCAAAACCAAAATACAGAGAGCCACTTGCGTCTATCTGCCGCAAAAAAAACAAAACAAAACATTAAAAATGTTCAAAACATCACGCAATGTCTGCAGAAGTCGTTTTTGGTGGAGACAAGCAGACATTATCACTGTGTTTGCACTGGGTCAGTCCCGTTTACCACCCAGCTAGTTGATGCACGAACATACACACACACACAAATGAACATTATGAAAACTAACGTTTGTTGTACAGTTGGCGGTTCACTTCTGTTATTTGGTACGATTGCATTCATATCAGAAGTAAACCGTACCAGAGTTCCCACAAACCGTATCCCAGACCACCATTTCAGGCAGACTCAGGTACGCTTCACGGGTGCGCACATGAGTTCAGAAGGCATGTTCACACTAGCTAAACGTACCGTGCTCTGACGTCAAACAAACTCGGGTGCGGACCAAAAATGCTAGTGTGAAAGCACCCTTAATTATATGCACAGATGAATTGTTCACCACAAAACTAGCAATGTGAGCTAACAAAATCAATACGGTTAGTTTTAATTTCATGTGTACTTTAACTTTTTTTATGTCACCATATCAGGGTTTTGAGCAGCTGTTGACATTTTTGAACATGTTTCTGGTTGTTACTTAATATAAAAGTGAAAGAACAAAAAACTACTCTGAACTAAATGTTGGTTTTCTTCCTCTGCTTTCACGGTTTCATTTTATGCTGATAAACTTGTAATGACACCCTTCTCCAGGAAGTGGTACAATTTGTGGAAGGAAAACAACAGCACGAACATTGCTTTAGCATCATGTTTAAAAAATCTAAAATATTTAGCGTAATGCATCTGGTGCTTGGAAAATATGCAATTATTACATGTAATAAATTTAAACACAATAAAAGTGCCTTGATGTGTCTTGATAACTGCACTGACAAACCTTCAATTTCAATTTACTCAGACTTCTATGTTAAGCTGCTTTGACACAATCTACATTGTAAAAGTGCTAGAAATAAAGATGAATTGAATTGATATTTAATGGTGGGCATGTCTGAAAATATGGTTTTAATACTTCCTCATACTGCATTCTCTACGTCTGCTTGTTTTGTACTTTGAATCTAATAAAGACATTCCATTAAAACACATTGAATTAGAGGAGAAATGATCAAGGTTTTTGGTGTGGCTTGTAAATTCATGTGCAAACTTTATATGATGCGGTTGTGGGTGAGAACTTCCTGTTGTATGTTGTAGATTCACGCTCTCAAGATGTCTTACTGATCCGACCCAATTTCTGACTGCCGTTTTGATCCCCTTTCCAAAAAGGTGGAATACTGTTCTTTTTTTAAAACTAGGTTATTCAGAGGGCTGCAGGGACGCCTGAGGATGAACCTTGCCTACCGTTAGGAAAGCTCAAAGGAGGAATTAATGGAATAGTATGGTTTATAATGAATATAAACAAAACAAAACAAAACAAAAACTAGAGTGTTTAAACAGATCTTGCTTTCTTGGTTAAACATTAAACCTGTAAATGGATAGTCTGGATGAATTTGCTTTTAAAGATAACTACTTTTGTGTTGAAGTGTAAAAACACAAGACTTTAACAGTAGATTTAAAGTGAAGTTTGATGCAGGCGTTTATCTGGGGCAGCTGAGCGTCTTCGGACATTGAAAGCTGAGCCTTGTGGAAAAACAGGATGACTCAGCAGAGAATGTCTCGTGTTGCTGCCATGGTGGCCATATTTGCATGTTTGTGTTGTTGTGTCCTGGATATACACCCGTGACAAGACAAGCCAGAACTTCCCAAACAGGCTGGTCAAATGTAAAAAGAAAAGAGGCTGTGCTCCACCCTGTGTCTTCACAAACACAAAGCTCCTAAATAACTAACTCGCTCACTTCTAGGTATTTTGACAATCATTGAAAGATCTTACCATTTCACCACGCACACCATCTCATGAATTTTTGTCCATGTTGTGCCAAAGTCTTTCGAGATCCAGAGGTCATGCTGAAACGGCAGTAAAATTAGAAATTATGCAAATGTTCAAAAGCAGAAATGCACCAGTTGAAATGCATAATAATATTGTATTTTTATGTATATGTAAAAATGTAAAAGCAGGGCTTCACCAAGTCAAATGTAAGACTTTTAAAGACCTTTTAAAACCATCGAGAATTAAATTTTCAGACTTAAACAGGGCTAAACGCTATAATGCCCCAGCAGAAAAATAAATAATTTACCATCAAGAAACTAATTTTAATTAGTTATTTCTTGGCCACATTTTTGTGTCACATCAACCCAGCAGGCACATAACATCATAAGACGTTAATTTTAGGTTAGATTTAGATCAAGACGTTAGGTGACCTAGCCAGCGTTTGAGAACAACATAATTTTTTTTTTATTATATTTTAGGGTTTTTTCACATTTATTTGATAGGACAGTAGAGAATTCAGACAGGAAAGCACTGGGAGCAGAGAGAGGGAAAGGATCGGCAAAGGACCTCAAGACGGGAATCGAACCCGGGTCGCCACGAGCACAATGGTGCTATATGTCAGTGCACAGTACCACTAGGCTACCGGCGCTGACAGGACAACATTATTATTATGTCCAATACCGACATCAAATTACATTTATATTTGGTTGATTTTAGGATGTGTTTGAAAGTGACCAAAATCAAACTTTTGATAGATACCATAGTGGTAGCGTCCACACAACGTCAAGGTGTAACATGATAAGACGTTGATATTTTGGTTGATTTTAGGTTGGACATTGGCCTGACGTTGGGTTCTAACGTCAACCCGATTTTCATTTCCAAACAAAATCCAATGTCCCCACGACGGTATGGTACACTGTCAATATGACTTCAAGTTGACGTCCTGTGCCTGCAGGGAAGAGTCAAATCAAGCAAACCCTAGTTTTTCAACATAATTAACAAAAAGTCTTATACAATTTTAATAAACTAAATGTATGCACATCAGACTGTTACAATATTAGTTCTAAGTAGTTTTGCTAAAGGTTTTATTGATATTTATTGTTGGTTATTGGATGTGTGTTGGATCGATTGGGTAGCTTTGCATAAACAAATGAAAATAAAGACCCTTTAAAAATAAAAAAGAGCTTTTTTAAGGCCTAAAATTTTGTTTTTGAAATTTAAGACATTTTAAGACTTTTTAAGACCCTTTGGAATCCCTTGAAAAGATCACACAACCAGGATGTACACTTTAATTAAATTAAAAAAAATTATCAAATTTTAAGTAGTGGACTTCCGTTAAAGTTTAGTTCTCCAAAGTATTAGCAGAAAAAAGGGTTGTATTTTATTTTATGCTATTATTTATTTACATGAAGTTACAGAGCACTTACCGAAGAAAGTACTGGATAAAATAAGATAATTACAGTGGATTTGATTGGGTTTAGAGGGTTAGCACCTAGTTACTATATGGTTAAAGAGATAGTTCTCACAAAAAATTAACATTTCCCAACCCAGGCTCATCCTGAAAATGTACCACTATATATATTTCTGGAGAGAGCCAAATACGTCCCAGGATGTATGTTTTTTTTTTTTTTCACATTTTTTTTTCGTGAATCCACCAGAGGCCACTGTGTACATTTTTTGACCCCCAATCTCTAATTTCACTCACTCGCTTGCTGTTCTCGTGTAAATCCAGCCCTACCCCGTTTTAAAGGGGTAGTGGTGTCCCAATTCTCTTTAGCTTGAAGGCATAGGGCTAAGGGTAAGGGGTATACATCCCTTCAAACGAAGATTTTTCAGGACCACATTCGAAATGACTTTTTGTCATTATTATGAATTTTTACAACAAACAAACACGTTTTAATATATTCATAACCAAGTTTATGTTTTACCATCATGCTTTTTAAAAAAACACTGAAATAAAAACTGCTAAATTTCACGATCTATTCACCGTCTATAATCCCCAATAATAACTCCTGTACAGCAGTCCCACAACATTCTGACACTCGATGACACTGAAATACACTGTCGGAAAAGTTTAGTGGCTGAGAATGAGCTGTTTACAGTGTCTGCTATGATGTTAATGTTGTTTTTGCTGTGTTTACATGATGAATATGGCCACTGTGTAAATGCACAGTACAGTTACGATCTTATTGCCACATTAGATCATTATGATAACATGATATACAGAATGCCTTCAGTGATCTCCTAAAGATAAATATTAAAAAATAACACAAGTAGAAACACTACAGTAGTCGCGATCGTCTGATCTCATTTGAAGCAAGAGATGGCGATGACATCTGATGATGTGTGCAGGTGCTGTAGTGCTGTCCCAATTCTTAGGAGTAAAATTTGAAGCCCTTCTACTTAACTCTCGGTTGTTGGGCCAAGGAGAAGGGGTAAGGGTACAAAAATAGAATTGGGATTGAGCCTGAAGTGAGTTTAAACTTTTATGAATTATTTTCTTCTGCTGAACACAAAACAAGTTATTCTGAACACTGTTGGGTGAAAAAAACAGCCATTAGTATTCATGGTAGATCCCAAAGTCAATTTAGCAATCCCAAAGTCAGCTACTTATTAATAGTAGAAAAAATACCATGAAAGTCAATGGCTCAATGGAGAAGTCAATGGAAGGTCAATGGCTGTTTTTTTTTTCTCCAACATTCTTCAGACTTTTCAATTTGTGTTCAACAGAAGAAAAGAACTTAAACATGTTCGGAACAAGTGGAGGATGTAAAGAAGTTGATAGCATAACTGTGACATAATATGTACATATGGATCAGGACAGTAAAATAAACTGCTATCGAATATTATATAGCCTCTCACCTTGGTGCTGATAGCCGCAAGCACATCAGTAGTTTGAGGGTTGTACATTATCTGCATTAGTGGGTGAAAGGGCAGCTCTGTGTGGACGAAACTCTTGCCAAAGTCTCTTGAACGGAAAATTCTGGCACCACTGCCTCCCGAAGCATCTCCCGTGAGAATCACCTGAAGGGAAGAAAATCAGAGATGCTTTAAAGAGCTTTTGCACAGTTGAGATCAGAAAATAACTGAAGGTTCAGCTTGTCTTTTCTCACTGTGATTGACATGGAGCATTTAAGAGTCTACAGGCCAATTCAGCAACTCGAGAAACACCTTTAATGTGATCTGATTCAGCTCATCAGCCCACGTGTGCTTCAATGGAGGAGCTTACTCAAATGTTTGTTTGCATTTTTGCTCACCTTGCCAGAGTTTTCCGGACCAATAGCAATCCCAAAGTCAGTATTGATGAAGGTGTTATTGATGAGTTCTGAGACATCCTCAAATGACTTGCCATAGTTTTCACTGTCACAAGAAAACAAAGACTTCTAGTTAGGTAAAGTCCTCAAAATATGCTACTTTATGAAAGTAAATCCAAAGTTACAAAATAAAACATAACTACTGTGACAATACACATAATATAGGCTTTTTTACAATGTCCAAAATAGTTCAATCAAGAATTTGATCTCATTACATCAGTATTTCTCAACCATGTTCCTGGAGGAGCACCAACACTGCATGTTTTGTCTGACACACTCAGGTCTTTCAGTCTCTGCTAATGAGCTGATGATCTGAATCAAGTGTGTTTAGTTAAGGAGACATGGAAAATGTGCAGAGCTGATGGTCCTCCAGGAACATGGTAGAGAAACACAGCTCTAAACCTCTCCTATCTGAGACCCTAGCCAGTTCTGATTGGTTAGATGGCTAAAGACTATAGATATACAAAGACATAGAAATGTCTCGTATTACTATGAATGCTGAAAAGTATCCAGTTTTCTTTCGAGAAAAGTTTTATCATATAATTTCATATGATTTAATTGTTTAATTCATTCGATTGGAAAAACATTTTATCAAGAAATTAAGCCTTGTGCAACATAAACGGCACACTTTTGTGTCTTTCTGACACATTTTTGGCTCAAACTATAACAGCAGCAAAGAATTTAATTGGTTTGAAACCGAATGTCTAATGAACGTCAAACGTCAAACTAACTCGCCACATCGAAGGAACTCCCGCCCTCTGGTCAAAATAGCAAATCATCATTTATTATAGCAACAAGGTTTTTGGGGAAAACAGCTTGATTTTGTTCAGATTTGCTTGATCATTAGGGTAACCGCTGTTGTTTGGCGACTGCTTTGTGCTTGTGTTGATTTTAACATGAGAAAAGACATCATCACACTATCACACCATCTTGTGTTCCTCTAGTGTCATCCGGCCTCATGTTCTGTGTCTATTATTCCAGTGTTTGTAATGGTTACCATTGAAAAAGCCATAAAGGAGATTGGTGTCTTGCCAATCATTGCGCAAAAACTGCAGCTGGAGCAAACTAGAAATGATCGTCATTAATACTAAACATAATTTCGTTTTTGTCCTCCAGCATTATCAAAACATATTTTAGTTTAGATTTTGTTACTGATTTGAAATGTGTAATTCACCTACAATGACAGAAAGCAGTTTTTGAGGTTTCAGGATTTCTCTATTCATTTAGATAGGACTTTGCTCTTAGAAGGTTTTTAAATATGATCAAATGAATGGACATTCCTTAAAAGGAACTTTAAGATGGCCCAGTGTGTTGTGATTGGTCTAGTGTGTGTCTATATATAAGTACTTGTAAACAGAGTGATATCTACACTAACAATAGTGAAAGTTTTACTGCATCAATTTATAAGTCCTCAATTCTTAGGACTGCATGTAAAATGGATTCAATTTTGTAGCACAGCTAAACAACAATGAATTTTCCAAGCCTTAGCTACAACTACAGTGTTTAAGAGAAGACATTGTATGCGGCCCGCCAATGAAGAGCATTGAATAGCAATATACAACTGTACAAATCTAAGAGAAACAAGACCAAAATTACTGATTGTCTTGTTTTAGGCAGTTTAGAATCTGATGCTCTATTTGTGTTGCACTTTGGTTTTTTACATCTGCAAACAGCTATATTACTACACACTAGAGGAAAAGTAGCATTTAAAACAAAATAATAAGAGCACTTGAAAAAGCTCAAACTAGCACTCACCTCCTGTACAGTTTGGACTGTCCAAATCGCAGAAAGACTAATGGCATCTGAAATGTTGTCAAAGCCAGGACTACCTAGAATTGACACATAAGAGATGGTTATTAACCTTGAGACAAAAATCCTCACAATATATTATTGGAAAACTGCCTGTACGGGAAGCCCTGCTACTTGCAGTTCAAAAGTCTAGTGTCAGTAATACTTTTCAGCAAGGCTGCATTAAAATGATTGCAAAATGATTGCAATACCATATACAGTGCATCCAGAAAGTATTTATAGCGCTTAACTTTTTCCACATTTTTTATGTTACAGCCTTATTCTAAAATGGATTAAATTAATTTATTTCCTGTAAAATTCTAGGCTAATATCATCCCTAAAGTGAAGCATGTTGGTGGCAGCATCATGCTGTGGAGATGTTTTTCAGCAGCAGGAACTGGAAGACTAGTCAGGATAGAGGGAAAGACGAATGCAGCAATGTACAGAGACATCCTGAATGAAAACCTGCTTCAGAGTGCTCTTGACCTCAGACAGTTTATCTTCCAGCAGGACAATGACCCACAGCACAACGCCAAAAAATCTATGTAGTGGTTTCACAACAACTTTGAATGTCCTTGAGTGGCCCAGCCAAAGCCCAGAACTAAATCCTATTGAACATCTCTGGAGAGATTTAAAAATGGCTGTACATCATCGCTTCCCAAGTAAGCATGGGACGATAACCATTTTCAAGGTACACCATGGTTTGGAAAAGTCAAGGTTTTAAAACCACCAAATTTTTCTGTAGTACTGTTCCTAAAGTATGTGTAAGATTTTTATATTAATGTTTTTTTTTCTTTTTTTTTCTTTTTAGGACAACAGTATCTCCAGCAGAAAAGATTTCCAAATTGTAAAGAAATCTGTGTTTTTCAAACTATTGAAGACAGCAGAAGTCAATGATTTATTTTAATTATTTAGCCTGATATGTTTGCTGCTCCAAAATATTTAAAATGTTTCTCAAAATAAAATATATACTTATATATACATATGTATATGTGATTTTTCAGGATTTAAATTATTTTTTGCAACAATTTTTTTTCACATTGTCATTATGGGTTATTGTGTGTAGAATTTTGAGAAAATAAATGAATTTAATCTATTCAAGAAAAGGGTTGTAACATAAAAAAATGGAAAAAGTGAAGCGCTATCAATTCTTTCCGGATGCACTGCATTAACAAAATGTCACATAAAGGTCAGATCAATGTAAAAAATCTAGAAAAAAAATAAATAAAACAAATAGTAGCAATGTTTTGATAATTACAATAATTTTTGAGGGATCATGTGACACTGAAGACTGGAGAATAATTGCTATTTAATCAGATTTGTAAACAAAAAAAAAATGTTTTCATAACAGTATAGGATACCAGCCAAGAACAAAGTAAAAATAAAGATGATCTAACATGACCTTGAATGTGCACTGGGGCATGAGAGAGGTCAAACCGATCATGAGATTGCATTTGCTATATTGATAATCATGTTTATTTTTCTTTGTAAGCCCTGCAAACAGCATGAGAGCTCTGCAAGATTACTCTAGACAATCTAAATTTAAACCTAAAGCCAAAAAAGTCCCTATCTAACCTTGAATGGAATTATTAATGCAATTCTCTCAGAGACTTTATCTCAGAAAGGCAAATCCATAATAAGTCTGTATCCATAAAACAAATCAAAGGTGAAACTTGGAAAAGTATTCATTCATCTTTGTTACTCTGGATTAAGGAAATTTCTTCTTGAAAAGGAATGGATAGACTGACTTAATCAAACACAAAATGCACATATTTTACAAGATTTGGGACTTCTTCCTTCATTTTTTAGATAAGAATTGACTGACTGTTTAGTAACCCCAAACAATGTGATCATACTGTGTAAGTATTTAACTATAATTGACTGTGTTAATGTGTGCACTGTATTTGTTTTGACTTACTTTATTATATTTATTCACTTTGAATGAAATGTACAGTTGAAGTCAGAATTATTGGTCTCCCTAAATTTTTATTAGCCCCCCTGTTTATTCTCACAATTTCTGTTTAACAGATATTTTTTTCAACACATTTCTAAACAATAGTTTTAATAACTCATTTCTAATAAGTTAGTTATTTCATCTTTGCCATGATGACAGAACATAATATTTTACCAGATATTTTTCAAGACACTTCTATACAGCTTAAAGTGACATTTAACACTTAACTAGGTTAATTAGGTTTACTAGACAGGTTAGGGTAATTAGGCAAGGTTTTGTATAATGATGGTTTGCTCTGTAGATTATTGAAAAAAAGCTTTAAGGGGCTAATAAATTTGTCCTTAAAATGGATTTAAAAAAATTAATAACTGCTTTTATTCTATACAAAATAAAGCAAATAATACTTTCTCCAGAAGAAAAAAATAAATTATCAGACATACTGTGAAAATTTCCTTGCTCTGTTAACATAATTTAGAATATATATATATATATATATATATATATATATATATATATATATATATATATATATATATATATATATATATATATATATATATATAAAACTCAAAGGGGGGCTAATAATTCTGACTTCAACTGTATATGTGTTGAACTGTCATTGTCTTAATTTCATTTTATTTTTACAAAATTGTCCTTTTTATAATTATTAATAAAATAAGTATTTGGTTACTACTCATACAGTATGTGTGTATCACATTTTGTTCTGAAACAATAAAAGTAGTTTAAAAATAAAAGTGAAACTTACCCCAGTTCCATCCCCAACCCAGGCCAAAGACACAGATCCACTAATATCTTGAAATGTCCACTGAAAAAAACATATTTTTAAATAATATTATACAAAAGCAAAGACAGGAAGTGTCCAAAACTACAAGGAACAACATCATGGAAAAATACAAGGATTTTAAAAGCTCAGTATTTCCTAGAAGGACACTGTCATGCAAAACACATGTTATCCTTGAATCTAAATCAGAAGCTTAGCAACTATTACCATTAAACTGAAATGAGATATGACAGATCATCAGTGTTGGGTAACGTTACTTTTAAAAGTAATATATTACAATCTTAAGCAGGGCTGGACCGATAAACAATAATTTTATTGAATCGCAATATTATTTATGTCAATAACAATGATAAGCTCTGGACTTTTTTTTTTTACTCTATATTGATCTATGAGTCAATTATATAGCATAAATTTGCAACACTGGAAATCCAGAAGTTTGTTGGTGTTAGAGATGCACTAAACTTTTGGCCACCGAAAATTCATCGGCTAAAAATATGTAATGCCATGAACCCTCAAATTTTTGTGGCCTCAGTAATTGTTGGGGTACTCTTTTAAGTCTAGAACTGTTAACAACTTATATATATATATATATCGTTCAATATGGAAAATAATTATTGAGATTGCATTTTTGCCATATCGCCCAGCCCTAATCTTAAGTCATTTCTAGAAAAAGTAACTAAATGTGTTAGTTTCATTTAAAAGAAAGTAATGTGAAAGTATGTGGTAATATGTTATTTTTGCTTTATTGAAAGATTAAGATTTAGAGGTTTAAGATTTTAAAAGTAACATTACCCAAGTTAGAGACTATTTCAATAAAAACATAAGAGATTCGGAAGACAAATAAACAACAGTAGTACAGGTATTTATAAATACTTACAAAAAAAGGTTAATAAGAAACTAGTATCAAGAATTTATTCCTGTCTGACACTAACAAAGAAACACTCAACAATATAAAACAAAAATGGGCAAAGAAAGCCAATATAATTATAACGAATGAAGAATGGTTAACCATTTGGGAAACACAGATGATCACAATTAATACAGATTCAAGGAGGGAATTTATTTGGAAAAATGTAATCAGGTTCTTTATGACACCTAAAATAAAATACTTTCAAACTAGAGATGAAAAAAATGGTGAATGCTGGAGAAAATGTGGAAATGTATTGACTGATAATTTCCACATATTTTGGGATTGTATTATTATACACACATGCAGGGTTTCACACAATTAATTCATGTTGTCCCAACACAAATTGATTAAGTTAACTTGACACTTTTAACAAATTTATGTGGATTGAACATAAAAACAATTGGTTGTCGTAATGAAATCTCAAGAATTGTGTTATTTCAGCTCATTTTAAATAAGTAGTTTGAACGAGCAAAAATGTATATTTCTGAGTGTATTAGCAAGATTTGAATAAAGGGAAAAATGCAATAATGGGATTGAATCTGGAATGTAATTTTAAAACTATGTACCTGGGAATTTACTGGAGCCAGTTGATCTTTGATACGTAACGCTTAAAAAACTTTATATAGCAACATTTTATTAACCATAAATACGACTGCAAATAAGATTGTATCTGGTGACCTTTGACACTTGTATTGTGTCTTTTTTATTTCCATGTTCATTTGAATTTTTGTTGTTGTTGTTGTTTTGTTTGTTTGTTCTGAACTGTTTTGAAAAATGTAAAAAAAAAAAAAAAAAAAAAAAAAAATATATATATATATATATATATATATATGTCTGTATGTATGTATGTATGTATGTATGTATATATATATATATATATATATATATATATATATATTTTATATTATATATAATATAAAAATATAAAATATAAATATATAAATAAAAGTAACATTACCCTATACTGCAAATCATACAAATGAAAAAATAGGAAGGAAATGTGAAATTGAAGATGACATATCAAAACAGTGTTTTATTTTTAATCCTCTTCCTTTAGTTGAGTGGCTCTCAAACTTTTTACATAAAAAACCCTCCTCCCTAAACAAAAGAGGTTATTTAAGCATGATAACTCATTTGTGTAATCAAATGTGCCATTACTCTGCTTAAAAAGTCAATTGTAAACTCTCATTCAAAGCACTTTCCTTTTTGATTTCCAAAGTGCATCTGAACTGAATGCTGACTAAAATACTTCCACTTTCTTGCACCGCTCTGTCTGTGACCCTTTAAATAACAGTTAAATCTTATAATCCCATCTAGTGATTCTGAAGTCAGTCTACAATTGAACATACACCCAAACACTATATAAAGACCAAAAGGTCAGTGTAATTACAGTGTATTAACACAGCTTTGTTTATGTCACCTCTTTTAAATTTAAGATAGCTTTCTACAGAAACCCAGAAGCTAGGTTGACACATAAGTGACTAAAAAGGAGAGGAAGTTGGTCAGAGACAGAGTTGGTGAGGTAAAAACAAACTGATGTTTCAAAGAGGTGAGGTGTGAACCAGCCCTCAAACACCGCTTTAATATGTTTGGTCAATGACAAGATATTTCCGAGAAAAGGAAGTCATCACAATGACTATAATGTCAAAATGTGTTCTGTTCCATTTTAAAATAATAGTTATACTTGCTTGATTTGAAAAGTGGTTTGGTAGAAATTTAAATGCATTATAAAGATGCATACATAGGAACAAAAAATTAAACAGGTTGTACCAGTTTAACTGGTTCTACAACTGCTGCAAGTCAGACTGCACCTACTGGTCAAGTACACAATGAAACACAACCATAAACATTTTAAAGTGATTATAATAATGAAAAACGAAACGTATTCTGAGGTCAAGACAGAAGGCACGAAAAAAAATTAACCTTACACGTCTTAAACCAGTTTTTTTTTTTTTTTTTTTTTTTATCAAACCATCCTTTTAAAATGAAAGGCTCATTTTAAAACACTTCACATTATTTATATTTCTATTCATCACAAAAATGCAAGAAATGTGAATGCGTTTGAGCTAAACAAATGAGTTTTTCAACATCTAAATAGGTTTTAAAGACATTTAAACACGTCTTCCTAAAACAATAGCAAGCTCTGTTTTGTTATTTCTTTATTAGGAAGTTAATACAGCCCAGTATAGTGATTGATTGTATGCTATTTATACAATCTAGCTTGTCAATATTGAATTACTCACTATAAGTGTTTACTGTTTAGAGTTAATAGCCGTTCGTAAATCAAATAACTTGTTCTATTTTCAAGGAATGCATATATAGATTTATCAGTTATCTCGCAAAAATGTCAAGTTAGGGTGCTGTCTAAGTTAGAGAAAGACCCTCTAGGTTTTAGGGTTGCGCTCATTGGTGCAAGTGAACTTACGTTGTGCGTATTGCTAGTTAACTTGCTCTCATATCCTTCTAACGTTAACCCATTACATGAGTCTGAGCCACGGTCGGTGCTTCTTTTATGGATGCGATGGTGAACCCGAGAAAAATCTGCATCCGATCCCGTCCCGAGCAGACTTCTGACGGATACCGGAGACTTCGCATACAGCGGGTGCGCGTTAGAGGATCCGGGATCCACATGGAAATCCACACCAAATGCCATTGGAAAAAATAAAAGTGCAATAAAGTGTCCTAGGCCTCTCATTTTTCGTCTTCGGAATATTTCCAACAGGACTGTGTTGCTGGTTAAATGCGCATTAATTCCTCAGTGTCTCGCTCCTGAGCGGTTGCTGACGTTCTCAACATAAACAGACTGCCTGTGACAGCGAAAGGTCCCTGCTGCTTATATTATTAGTGCTGCCTCCTCAGAGAGCACAATCAACGCCCTTTTTACTTCATCTAGACAATTTCCAAAAATAGCAGAAAAATCATAGACCAGACAAGTTGCTCTAATGGATTGTATCCTTGACTGTTTTTCGTGTAAAACACTTCAAATACATGCAACCCGAAAAAAATAACGATGAATAGAATGCACCTTGCAGAGCCTGCATGATTGGCTGCTGCGGCTGGGGCGTTTTTCTGATTGGTCAGTGGAGGCGGATTCATGTTTCTGTGATTCCCTCAGTCCTTGTGGACAAGTTAGTGTGACACGTCACACTTCAGCGGACAGCATTGTGCGTTTCATATTGAAAATGAATTAAAATTAATAATCAATACGGCAATAAACTCAGAATTTAATAACCCCAAAATTCACAAAGCTTTATGAGACGCTAAAAATGTGCATGTTGTTTCATGGGCTGGATCAGATGCTTTTTTTTCAAAGCAAAGTAAGGAATACAAGTGATTGCTTATAAAGGGGTAAATAGTCACCAGAAGTGCTAGCAATGCAAAGTTTCAGACATTATTTAGGGAAGTATGTTAAAAGGGATTGATTGATTGATTTTGATTGATTGGTTTAGATCAGAGATTCTCAAACTTTTTTCATTAAGTACCACCTCAGAAAAAAAATTGTCTCTCCAATTAGCACCAAAATGAGCAGTATTGAAATACAGTAGCGTAGTAGGCCCAGTAAAGCAGCTACAGCTCTGCACAGTTAAAAAAAATGTGACAGATTACCTCAGAAATATAGACTATGTGCAGGGTTGTCCAAACTTGCTCCTGGAGGGCCGGTGTCCTGGAGAGTTTCGTTCCAACCCTAATCAAGCACAGCTGAACCAGCTCATCAAGCTCTTTACTAGATATACTAGAAACTTCCTGGCAGGTGTGTTAAAGCAAGTTGGAGTTAAACTCAGCCGGACACCGGCCCTCCAGGACAGAGTTTGGACACCTCTGGCTACATGTCATGTATGGCATGTTCATCTATACATACATTTTGAAGTATATGTAGCATGTACATAACATATTTAATTTCTCTGCGTACCACCAGAAGGAAGCCCGCGTACCACTAGTGGAACATGTACCATAATTTGACAGCCACTTATTTAGATGTAGCCTGCCTGTTTTGAGCTCTCTATGTAATTTCTCAAGAATCTCATCATCATGTTTGGTCAAGCAAGGAAAAGTTTCTGGAAAGTGAATATCCACGGGTAAAGGCCTGGTCTTTATTATGTTTTATAGTTGCATGGCCATGCTATCTTACAATGTGGTAGGTCAGTTGGTCAAAAAAGATTACCTGAATTAATGACTGAACTACTCAGGAAATTTGTTGATGGCTGTATCTGGATGGAGAGCCAGAGTGACAAGGAATATGAGAAGGTTTGTTATACACTCACGACCACTTTATTAGATACACTTTACTAGTACCGGGTTGGACCCCCATTTGCCTTCAGAACTGTCTTAATCCTTTGTGGCATAGATTCAACAAGTTACAGAAAATATTTCTCAGAGATTTTGGTCCATATTGACATGATAAAATCATGCAGCTGCTGCAAATTTTTGGATTGAGAACTGGTGACTGTGGAGGCCATTTGAGTAAAGTGAACTCATTGTCATGTTCAAAAAACCAGTCTAAGAGGATTCGTGCTTTATAACATGGTACGTTATCCTGCTGGAAGTAGCCATCATAAGATGGGTACACTGTGGTCATAAAGGGCTGGACATGGGTAGCAACAATACTCAGGTAGACTGTGGCATTGACACAATGCTCAGTTGGTACTAATGGGCCCAAAGTGTGCCTAAGAAAATATCCCCCACAGCATTACACCACCACCACCAGCCTGAACCACTGATACAAGGCATGATGGATCAATGCTTTCATGTTGTTAAAACCAAATTTTGACCCTACTATTCGAATGTCGCAGCAGAAATCGAGACTCATCAGACCAGGCAATGTTTTTTCAATCTTCTGTTGTCCAATTTTGGTGAGCCTGTGCGAATTTTAGCCTTAGTTTTACTGTTCTTACTGACAGGAGTGGCACCCAGTGTGGTCTTCTGCTGCTGAAGCCCATCTGCCTCGAGATTCTATGTGTTGTGCTTTCAGAGATGCTCTTCTGCATACTTTGGTTGTAATGAGTGGCTATTTGAGTTACTGTTGCCTTTCTATCAGCTGGAACCAGTCTGACCATTTTCCTTCAACCTCTGGCATCAAAAAGGCATTTGAACCCACAGAACCGCTGCTGACTGGATAATTTTTCTTTTTCTGACCATTCTCTGTAAACCCTAGAGATGGTTAGGTTGGAAAGGACAGTACCTAATAAAGTGGCCAGTGAGTGTAGGTGATGTTCTTCATCCCATGACATTATGGTTAATCTAGTTGAAATGAAAGATACAACTGTGTAGTTTAGTTTACTAAAGCATGAATGAAGGTCTCAAATGATGTGACCGAAGCCATGCATGATCTTCTTCATTTTATAAGATGAATAAGCGACTTCAAATGCACATACTTTCTGCTTGTGTCTTTACAGCTTAATGATTTAATATGCCTAAATATCAATGCATGACTCAGTCAGATCATAGTAAAAAGATGGTGGAGCTTTCCAAAGTGCATCATGGAAGAAAGAAGCATCTGCTGATGCACTTCACAGTTCAGCCTACATCATAACTGTGTATTATCTGTGTCTCTGACTCATATTATAATGAACAATTTTAGTGCATCTTCCCACAGATTCAATCCATTTTATTCTTATATAAGATGACTCTGGAAACAAAGTGAAAGGTCAGTTTCTTAGTTTCTTTTTCTTAAACATGTTTGATCTTTTGAACGGTTTAAATGTATAGTTAGACATTTACTCTTTTTTCATTGTGTTTATTTTATGTGAATTGCATTATTGTTACTGCATATTGTGTGTGTGTTTGTGTATTTTTGGAATGGTTTAGCATAGCCTATCCCATGATCACAAACCATGTGACACAGAAAAAAAGGCTTATTGTGACTTCCATCATTGCCCTATAATTATGATCTGCCATCATGCTTATTCTAGATCTGCACTGCTGGCCGGGAGCCACATGCTTCCCATTGATTCTCATCCTGTCCGCTCCATGGATAATATTTGCAAAAGAAGCAAACCACAGCATGGACGTCATTGCTTTTGCAAGCAAGATTATAATTCTTAATATCAGGCCAGTGAGTCTGCGGTGAAGCATTTCACTAACTCTGCAATGCATGAAAATTATGCATGGGAAAACCTGTCATACAAGTAAAGAAGATGTGACCTGAATTCCTCAGAAGTGACTGTATAATGTTTGGGCTCCTCCTGTCCATTGAGAGCAAGTGGGAAACAAAAAAAGCTTTTATCACTCTTTGTGGATCGTTCTAGATTCTCCAGGTGGCAGACTGTTCTTTTTTACCCTCAGCTGTGATTTTAAGGCTAAATAAGGAACTTTATATATGTGAACGTGTTACTTTTGCACCATTCTCTGTATGTTAATGATGTTTACACAATGCAAAGGAAACACATTTAATTGTGTGGTGCCATAACAAACCAAACATACAAGTTGTACTTTTTTTTTTTCATTTTCTTTGCTTAAAATTTGCATACTTGCTACTGGCATCTGGCAAGGAAGATAAATAAACGTTGATAAAAGACAAGAAAAATAATTGAGCATTTACAAAAGATTGCTGATTATTTTTTTATTATTAAAAACTTTGATAATAGCGTCCTCTTATGGCCATACTACAACAACGTTGAATGCTGTCAATCATTTTAAAATTTGTATTCTTATATAGTATTTTTGTATTTTACATGTGTCTTTTTGAAATTATCGCAGAAATGTCACTAAAAGCTGGCATCATGTATGCGTAAGTTTGTACAAAAACATATAAACATTTATTCATTATACATAATTTTTAACTCCAAAAATGATAAACAGAAATTTTATTATATATATATATATATATATATATATATATATATATATATATATATATATATATATATATATATATATATATATATATATATATATATATATATATAATAAGCAAATAAGGATTGTTTTTTGTTGTTGTACTGACTTAAAATTTTTTAGAGTGTATATAATATGTAATATTAATAGCCTAGTTTAATAATAATGATAATAAACATAAGTATAATAATATGTATTCATCGACTCTGCTTTTGCATACATTTATAGATTACCTTTGACAAAACATGCATTCTTTTCAATACAAAAGCTTACTAACTCAAAACACAAGATGTAAAAGGTAATTTAAATCATCAATGTTCTATAATAATTTGCCTTGACACACGTAAACATCTTAGAGAGTAAAATCTTCAAAAGAAATTATTTACGGTCATTGTGTCAATAGTATATTTGTATAATTTAAGCATTTTAAAATGTGATATCATCTAATTTCAAGTTGTACATTATCCAGGTTAAATGTAATCTTTTTATTTTCCTTTTTTTTTTTTTACCATTTGTTGTATAACAGAAAGGCAGAAAAAACAACAGAAATCAAACTAAAAACAAAGAAATATCAATAGGTTATCTGATCTGAGTATATATATATATATATATATATATATATATATATATATATATATATATATATATATATATATATATATATATATATATATATATATATATATATATATATAGAATCTATTATATATCTATCCTCAGATCAGATAACCTAGAAAAAATTGGAAGTGAAGAAGTACTTTCTTGTTAAGTGACTCTGGAATTGTAAGCAATTTTTAATCTTATATAAATGCTATAAATAAAATCTTGCAACTTGAACATTTGCATTAATTAATGAAAAATCTGCATAAAATGAAAAAGATTAATTGTAAATCAGACATTAAAATGTTTATATGAAAAATATTACTTTTGGAGTCAGAAAAATTCTGTGAGTAATATTTGAGAATTCAGATAAATAAATTAACATCTTGCCAAAATTGGAACACGTAGTTGCATGATTAAAATAAGTGAGAAAGAGTTTCAGCGTTATTCTGACAAAAAGGAGCATTCTGTATCAAAGTCTGATCCAAATCGTTTCTTTAAGGTTAAATGTAATCATTTAGCTACCATCCATCTAGAACTGCATCGTGAGCTCATCATCATAAGCCCCGGTTTGTCTGAGCCCCGGACGAATCACGTCACCAATCACGTGCTCAAAACCATGTCTAAAGCTGAAACAAGAAAGGGGAGAGGAACTTTGACAACTTTTTGGTATTTGTCTGGTGACTACACAAGGTAAGCTTTCTGAATTTGACTTATTTTACTGTAATACAACATAACACGGCTCGCTTTCTGCTTTACATACTTGATTTCGCTCAAGATAAATGCTGCATTTTCTACAGACTTGATAAACTTGTGAAAAGAAAAGAAAAGAAATCCGATATAAATTGAGCCGCATTTCACATATTTCCGGGTGTTTAGTGCTTTAGTGTTTCCGCGTTTTCTACAGTTGTAACGGTTTGTTGATGCTTTATTTCCAGAACACAATGAACGGGTTTCAACTGGACCTGAGCCCTTTGAAAGAACCACTGGGATTTATACGTGTGCTGGAATGGGTACGTGCTGTTCAATTAATAGCATTTGTTTAGCCTAAAGTTACATCATCACATGATATAAAAAAATATTAATCACACATTATTATTGTTGCTAATGGTGTTAAATATTTGACTTGAAGTCAAAGTTTAAGTGTTTATAGTTTGTTCTTAAAAATGAATAAAGTTCAAGATAAAATTTCCATAAACAAATACTGTACGTTGTAAATTCCTTTCAGTACTGTTTGGCCTATGTTTGAATTGTAGCTCATTCATTTACTACTTATTAAGTTAATAACCATATAATGACGTAATTTAATACAAAATGTTCACAATGTCAACATCATGTTCCTTATTTACAAGATAAGCATCAGATGTTATTACCATAATACCGCCTCTGAGGTTGTTTGAAACACACCATTTCCTCTCTAAAATGAATGGCATCAAATAAAAGGAAGCAGAAAGCAATTAGGCTTTTGATGTTCATTCAGATACCTTTGGAACAAACAACTTACTACTATAAAGTTAGCTGTATTTTTATATAACCGGCTTAGTACTATATAAGTATGCATGCTATTGCTGTTACAGTGGCAAACCTGAACTATTTTTGTGGTAAGGGCCTCCACCACCTCAGGCGTTGCAGTGTTTGGCGGGAGGAGGGGTCTTTCTCCACTCCCTTGTTTTCATAACCATTTTAAGATATAGTGTAAGAAAAAAATATTTAATGAAAACGCCAAAATTCACATAAAACAGGAATCCACTACATTTACAAAATATATGGAGTTTAAATGCATTATTAAAATGAGTTTGCAGAAATAATTATACAACAAACATCAGCCATAACTGCCTCCGAACACATGATCACATGACTGGACTTGTATGTGTCCTCTACACACTCTGATGTTCAGATATTTATTTTGGAGGAAAACAAGCTAATCTGGTTTAGTTTTGCACATACTTCAGAAATTAATTTTCTTTTATAATCATCGGGCATCTGAAAACGTTGATCCTCAACAATTTTATTGTTACACCATTTTTAAGCAATAACATTTGAATCAAATAAAATGCATAAGCAGATGTGCTGCAGAAGGTTAGACATAAACAGGACAGTGGGCAGGCAGAGTTTGAAATGTTATTTCTGTTTCATTCATACTAGATACTATAGGGCGCCCTCATGTACAATCTGCATATGTATGTTTCCAAGACAATAACAAACAGGCGTTTTCAACTTCCATTGTTAAACATATATAGCATTATATCCAAGCAGCATGTAATAAACAAAATAGTACATAATAATAATAATAATAATAATAATAACATAAATAAACCTTAAATAATACAAAAGAGGGTGGCGCAGTAGGTAGTGCTGTCGCCTCACAGCAAGAAGGTCGCTGGTTCGAGCCTCAGCTGGGTCAGTAGGCGTTTCTGTGTGGAGCATGCATGTTCTCTCCGTGCGTTCGTGTGGGTTTCCTCCAGGTGCTCCGGTTTGCCCCGCTGTCCAAAGACATGCGGTACAGGTGAATTGGGTAGCAAAATTGTCCGTAGTATATGAGAGTGAATGAGTGTGTGTGGATGTTTCCCAGAGATGGGTTGCGGCTGGAAGGGCATCCGCTGCATAAAAACATGCTGGATAAGTTGGTGGTTCATTCCACTGTGGCGACCCCGGAATAATAAAGGGACTAAGTCGAAAAGAAAATGAATGAATGAATAATACAAAAGAAAGTACATAACATTCAGGGGGTTCAGTCCATGAAATCTGACAAAAGTTTAGAGAGCTTTAGAATGCACAGCCCTAATGCATGCTTTATTTGCTTACCATTTATACAGTATTCTTTCACTGAATTCATTCATTCCAATCTGTCACTTTCACTGTTTTTCAGATATTTGCCATTTTTGCTTTTGCCACAACTGGGGGTTATTCTGGCTCTACTAGTTTCAACATTGTCTGCAAGGGCAGCAGTGTCACCCAAGAAATAAATGCATCCTTCAGCTACCCTTTTAGGTAAACCTCATTAAAGAGTCTCTAATAAGAATTTTCAAAATTCTATGTTTTCACTGCCATTGTGTGGACAGCCTGTAATGTAATTAAAAAAGAAAGATCTTGAATGACTTCCTAGGTCATGAGTAGACTGATTTTTATGTAAAGTACTCTGGATAATTTTTTTAGGACAATCAAAAGGATGTGATGTTTGTGGGCTTCTCTCAGACATGTGAAACAAATGCATTACACAGTCTTCAAACAATGGCAAAAGTACCATGACCCGACGACTCTATAGGTGTAAACCATATGTACAGCTTAAGTTTAAAGCAACGTGTTTGCTACTTTTGTACTTTTTGTCATATTAGTGAAGTAAAATCACTGTCCAATAAGACAATTTACTTTTCCCTTTCTTAGATGAGTTTAAAATAACAAGAATACTTCCATCTCAGAAATGTAATGCTCTAGCCTGCCATCTTTGTTTCTATCTGTTCCCCATGGAAGCTCATTCTCTTATTAAGTATAGGATTCAATGTGACAACGTTAATTTTAATTCAGCAATTTAATTTTTTCAAAAATAGTTAATTAAAATAAAAATGAAGTCACATTACATTAAAAAAAGGAACTCAAATATTATTACTTATCTTTTAAAAGCATTTTATTACTTATGTAGAAAAGTAATATTGTTATGTAACTTGCATTACTTGTAATGGGGTATATATATATATATGCATCTAGATTCGTTTTACTTTCAATAAAACAATGAAAAACTTTCCTGTGAATGAATCAGGGCTTTGAATCACGCAAAGTGTGAACATGAGCAATAAATTGCAGGCTGCAGGTCACTAAAAGCAAATGATTCTGAATTATACATATTACAATGAGTTTTTCAGATATTTGATTAAATTGATATTATTTATATAAGATAAATTCTATAGTATTTATATTATTTTACATTGTATTTATTATTTTATGCCTTCTCTTATTCCCCTTAATTTTTTTTGTTTAAAAGGCTCAATACGCAGAGTTACAAAGTCCCAACCTGCGAAGCCAATTCAACAACCTTTCGAACCAGACAGCTGACCGGAGACCATTCATCATCAGCTGAGTTCTTTGTTGCTGTCGGAGTTTTGGCCTTCCTGTACAGCACAGCTACTCTTGTGTTGTACCTGGGTTACCAGCACCTCTACCGTCAATCTCCTCGAGGTCCCTACATTGTGAGTGTTTAGGATAAAGTTCACACTGTAGCTATTTTAAGTGTTGTAACCGCCTCTATGTTCTTGCATCCTTTTAATGCTCATAATGCTTTTTAAATCTGTGTACTAATTTCACATTTCAGATCTGTTTAAACCCGAATTATCATTGCTTTATGAAACAGTCATAACCTAATTTTTGTAAACTACAACCAGATTGTATCAATCAGAAAATTAGAATTAGATTTTTTTAAATGTTACAGTGTTTTACTGGTTTATTCATTCATTCATTTTCCTTCGGCTTAGTGCCTTTATTCATCAGGGGTCGCTACAGCGGAATGAACTGCCAACTTATCCAGCATATGTTTTACACAGCTCTTCCAGCTGCAACCCAGTACTGGGAAACACCCATACACTCTCTCATTTACACACATACACTACAGCCTATTTAGTTTGTTCAATTCAACTGTACCGCATGTCTTTGGACTGGGGGGGAAACCGGAGCACTCGGAGGAAACCCACACGAACACGTGGAGAACATGCAAACTCCACAAAGAAATGCCAATTATTAAATTTCCACTAGTTTTTCCTCCATTTGTTTGGGTCAAAGTAGACCATAAATGAGCGCTTTTAACTTCTCTCCCAACCTTCCACTGGCCTGCAGGTATATCCAATATCTCATGGGCGTTGGTGACTCATTGGTGATTCTCGCAGACTGCATCTTTTATTGTTCATACTGTGTGATTGTTACTCATATGAACGGGCGCGGATTTGCCTGCGATTTTGGGCATTTGTTAGCGATATCTCAAAACCTGTAGCTAAGTCAAAATTGGGGATAAAATCATGCAGTCGGAACTAGGCACAACCCAGCCAGGAATCAAACCAGCGACCTTCTTGCTGTGAGGCAACAGTGCAAACCGCTGAGCCACTGTGCCACCCTTGGCTGGTTTATACCTTTGTTAAAGGTTAAGAAAATATTTGAAATGTAAAATTAATCATAACCAACACAAAAACTATAATGTTATTGCATTTTTTAAATTTTTTTTTACATATTTATCAATTTTACATTTGCAAAACTTTCAACCAAGGGATCAGTGTTTCATGGTTTGTGACTATGTAAACTTATTCATCCCAAAAGTGTTTTAGATATGGGAGAAAGTAGACATAAATATAGCAAGTTTTACAAATGTTTTACAATAGTTTCCCAGAGATGGGTTGCAGCTGGAAGGGCATATGCTGCGTAAAACATGTGCTGGATAAGTCGGCGGTTCATTTCGCTGTGGTGCCCCCAGATTAATATAGGGACTAAGCCAAAACGAAAATGAATTTATATATATATATATATATATATATATATATATATATATATATATATATATATATATATATATATATATATATATACACTGGGGAAAAAAACATTCAACACGTTTCTATACATAATAATTTTATTAACTAATTTCAAATTAAATAAAAGAAAATATTTGTTTTTATCTTTGCCATGATGACAGTAAATAATATTTTTCTAGATATTTCTAAAGATACTAGTATTCAGCTTAAAGGGCAATTTAAAGGCTTAACTAGGTTAATTAGGTTAACTAGGCATGTTAGGGTAATTCAATAATCAGTTAAAATCATTGTGTAATCAATAATCAATTTAAATCATTGTATATGGCTTGTTCTGTTGTTCTGGGGCGAATAATTTTGACCTTAAAATGACTTTTAAAAAAAAAATTAAAACTGCTTTTATTCTAACCAAGATAAATCAATTAAGACTTTCTCCAGAAGAAAAAATATTATCAGACATAGTGTGAAAAATTCTCTGCTCTGTTAAACATCATTTGGGAAATGTTAATTCATTCATTCATTCATGAAAAAAAATCAAAGGGGGCTATTTATATCTTTTAAAAGTCTGAATAATATGAATTATATGGATTCTGAAGAAAAGCATTTTTTATATATTTAATATTTAAAAAATATCTTTTAGAAAAATATGTTTCTCTTCAAATAACTTAAGATATTAATTTGAACAGAAGAAAAAACAAACAAAAGTCAACCCCTTCATTCAATAATAAATACTGTAATAAGTTAAGTTAATTGATACTGATGTCTTCCTGGCCTATTTTAACAATAGCCTTTTCAGTATTATGCTGGATTTCAGCATTACTTGTTTGCTGGATGATCATTTGTGAGCTGTTTTTGAACCGTGTGGGAGTGTGAAGAGTTTCACTTGTGTGTAAATGAGGAAACAGAGGGCTGGGTTTTTCTGACAACAGCTGCAACTGTTAAAGTCTGTTAAAGTTTGAAGTGCCCTGAGGTTAATATAAGCACATGCCAGTTCTTAATATAAAACATTAGTGCATGGATAAAAGAACCTGGTCAATTAAATTAAATATGTATCTATCTGTACATATATCTCTGTATTTAATGGTGTACATTTTTTTAGGATCTACTGGTAACTGCGATCTTCACATTCATCTGGCTGGTTTGTTCCTCTGCCTGGGGAAAAGGCCTCACTGATGTCAAATGGGCAACCAGTCCAAATTCACTTGTGTCCCTAAATGAAGTGTGTAGGCAAGAATTGAACAAGTGCACTGCAGGACACACGCCGCTGATGGGCCGCCTCAATTCCTCAGTGGTAAGAGGATTATAATGAGCAATATATTCAACTTGTGAAGCGCACAGAGGATTGAATTGACTGATTGATTTGATTCATCCTGGTTTGCCAGATGTTTTTTTATCATTCTCCTCAATATATATGTTCTGGCTGTGATTGAGTGGATATTATACTGATTCATTTTAGAGCAAGACAATGCAGGCAAAAAGCTTTTCCAGTATAATAGAAAGAAAAGATCCAAAATACACTTTTAAGTGTTACAAAAATAGAATTGGGATTGGGCCGTAGGCAAAATAGATGTAAATAAAACATCTTTATTTAATTTCCTAAACAACAGGATTCAATCATCTGTATTGCAAGCAGGCCCGGATTGGCTAATCGGGAGGACCGGGAGATTTCCCGGTGGGCCGGTCCATTTTTTGGCTGCGAGGGCAGGTGTCCCTAGCTCCAGAATCTGTTGCTCTCGGCAGTCACACTTTTTAAATTTATTTATTTATTTATTTATTTATTTACCACAGTCTTTTTATTCATTATTTTACAGCAGCTCTGCTCTTTTCATATATAACCAGCCTGCAGGTTAATGATGATATTACTCAGATGAGTCACCTTGTATAAATCAACTATTGTGGTTTAGTGTTTAGCATGTTAGATTGCGACCCCGCTGACCCGGGTTTGATCCTTGTCTGAGTATGTTATTTATTTTTTATTTTTATCATTTTTATTGTTAAGACATATAATACAGTTAGGGTTGTTGAACATTTAAAGTTCTAAAGCAGCTGTTTTCTCAAAAAAAAAAAAAAAGATGTGATAGTGTAATTAGAAACTGAATTGGAAATGTCCTTATTTTAATATAGTCATTCGTGAACTGAGGTGGGCCGGTCTGAGGCTTGAAACTCCAGGGCTGAAAAAGAGTCCCACTCCGGCCCTGATTGCAAGCTACTCTTTGGCACGTAAGGTCAAAAACTGTAGCTGCGTTCCAATTCGCATACTTATACAGTACTAGGTCCTAAAAGTATGTACTTTTTTGTAAAAGAAAAGTATACTTACTTTTGAGTGTTTAATAGAAGTGTATGCAAGCTTTGGGCAAAGAGCATAGAATCACCAAGAGGCGACGCTCTAATGCGATTTGGGAAACAGCCACTAGATGCCGCTAGTGTCACGTGGTGGCCATTTTGGAATGAAAATTCTAATCAAACCTGTCAACATTGGAATGTGAAAATAAAGGATATGCCCACCATAATAAGGGAATAAAGAAAAAAAAATTATTATTTTTTTGATTACATTAAATAACAGGTGTACACATATAACGTTATAATGCAAACATTTGATTGCTTTCCTAACTTTTTATGCTCATTTAGGACGAAATTAGTTGTGTTTGAAAAATAAAAAACCCACCAAGATCGACATCCTTAGATATTACTGTTATTAATTATGTGTATATGTCTGTTTAAACAGGCACCCAAAACCCAGACTTTCACTCCGCTTCACATCGCGTGTACAGAATGCGTTTTATGAAACAGCATCTATCAATATGGAGCGCGTCAGCTGACAGTCATGCATTTTGAGGATTGCATATGAAGAGGAGACGGCACCTGTAATGAAAAGGAGAGGAAATCACGCTGTTTTTATATTTCTTTCAAAGTGTTTTCCTGCCTAAACACAGCGAAAGTACAGAACAGACTCACATTTAAGAGCGAGGGGCGGCCCCTGGTGGTTCGGCTGTATGGGTTGTGCATAGGGAGGCTCGGCTCTTTATTGTTTATTTGCCACCATTCAGAGAAAGACTGAAAATACAGGAAAAATATGGGAAAATACCTTTACAGGATGATAGCAGGATAGAATTGTAAAATACGCGGGAATCCCTGGAAAAACGGGAGGGTTGACAGGTATGATTACAATAGAACAACAGCATATTATAAATCTGTAAAATAATTTTAATTATTTAAAGTGCTGATAATTGGGATAGTAAGTGTTTTATTGTTGACTTTCAGGTTGTATCTCAGCTTTAATGCGCTTTTTAAATAAATAAATAAAAAACAAAGCAGCTGCTTGCCAGGGGCGCCCCCTAGGGTAAAACATGTCTTGATATAAGTTCACATTGTTGTTGCAGATCAAATATAACACGAAAAATGCTATTTAAATATTTTCCAGTTGGCTAGGTATTGATTAATAGTCATTCAAACAACTT
Source organism: Danio rerio (assembly GCF_052040795.2). Lineage (NCBI taxonomy): Eukaryota > Metazoa > Chordata > Actinopteri > Cypriniformes > Danionidae > Danio > Danio rerio. The sequence continues at coordinate 27,098,818 of NC_141028.1, forward strand.
CACGAAGCCTCTCTACTTGACGTTTGTAGTTTATATACACTTTTTTACTCAAGTTAGTAGTTCTGATCAAATTCATGTCCAATGTGCTATGTATTGTGGGCAATATTTGCAGTTAGCACTTCAAGTTTTTACTGGAAAAAGTAATCATCCGGAAACCGTTGGCATATCCTTTTCAACATACTATTCTTTGGGACATACTAATTCTATTTTTGAATACTTTTTTAGGATGGATAATATGTGAATTGCAAATATCTGTGCCTCCTACCAGGGCCGGAGTGGGACTCAATTTCAGCCCTGGAGTTTCAACCCGGCCTACCTCAGTTTACTACTGACTATATTAAAAAAACGCAATTTCCAATTCAGTTACTAATGACACTATCACGTCTTTTTCAAGGAAACAGCTGCTTTAGAATTTCAAATGTTTTTCATAAATATGAGAACATTAAAGGATAGCTAAGTCTCCGACGTACATTCTTTAAAACATCACAATGTGCTTTCCTGCAATATGTGAATATATATTCTGTGCAAAATTCTTTATAGATATCCAGTCCTTTGTAACAGTGGTCACACAAAAAAACATAAATAAAATATGTACACCTATATAAGTAACCCAAACAGTATTATATGTCTAAAGACTAAAAATTAACCACAGTGGCGCTGTTATGTCGGTGCATTTGGAATAAAATATAAGTATTGCACTGTAATCTTAACCACAGTATTACTTTCTATTGATGGCTCAAATTTTTTCTCGCCTTTTTAGATTGCTGATCAAGATATGTCAGGTTTATTAATGTAGTGAATCATCTGATTTTCATTGAGCAGGTGTAATATTCATTAATATTAATTATTCAAATTCTTATATTCACTAAGGTGCTGCTGTTTGGGGTTGAATGATAGTTACGTCATCATTAACCTGCAGGTTGCATTTTGCTCATGGGGCTGCGAGAAAATAAATAAAAAGAGCGGAGCTGCAGCAAAATAATGAATAAAAAGAGTGAGGCTATGGTCAAACAAATAAACAAATGAAAAAAGTGCGACTGCTGAGATTGCAAGCAGCTAGGGACACCTGTCCTCGCGGCCAAAAAATGGACCAGCCCACAGGGAATTCTCCCAGTCCTCCCGGTTAGCCAATCCGGGCCAGCCTTCTACCAACGCTCTTCCTCAATGCAGTGAAGCCACATATATATGGTACCATTCTGTCACCTAGTGGCCAAATGCCATTATACAATGTATGGCACCAACACTTTTTTTTCCAATACTTGTTTTTTTTAATGATCAGATTAATTCAAAATGAATCAAGTGATGTTAATAATGATGCACATAACAAGTGTATATCTGTTTAGATCTTTGGATTCCTCAACCTTATCCTGTGGGGAGGAAACTGCTGGTTCCTTTACAAGGAAACACCGTTACACAGGACAACCAATCAACAAGAAGGAGCAGGACAGCAATAATGAAGCAGCAGGTCACATCCACATTCATCAGGCAGGTGTTGTTGCAGTATTTAAGTGGTGTGCTACATTGCACCCAGTCCACTGAAGTGTCTACCTGATGTGATGTCACAAACGTTCCAAAGGTCTTCGCCTAGAATATTTCCATTACCATCAGATATTTCGATGTTCCACATTAAAGCAAAGCTGCATATTTACAGAAGGTACAAGGCCTAGCCAAATCTTTTTGTACGATATTAACATCATTACAGTATTATATGAATGTCATGTTTCAGATTCCATTTCAACTTGTTACATGAAATGTTTTTGACTATTGTTTGCTGAATTATATTTTGAATTGGATATTTAACTTGAAATTGCTGTTGATATAATACACCTTTTTATAACGGTTTAGGTTGCACAATACTCATTGCTGTTGTGTTTAGTTGATTGCAGTTTGTAGGCCTGTCATGATATTTACTGTTTGTTGTACAATATGTTGCGCCAAAACATATTGTTATAAACGATATTATCGTCATTTTAAGACTATTTTATGACACTCATTATGCAATGCCAGAATGACAGTATAATATCATCACAATGTAAGTACACTCTTTCAAAGAACACATCATATTATTTTCTTATGAAGATTTAATTTAATTGTAGTCATTTTAACAGTTTAATAAATCGGCTTTGGAATCAGAATGTGAAAATGTTTATTCTAAAAAAATAAAATAAATAAATAAATTGCTACCAGATCTATTTTCAGTTTATGAAAGTCTACTAAGAAGTTAACAGTAAATACTTTTTAAACCACACTGACACCTCTAATATAGAAGAGATGTTGCACAATCAGCTGAAATGCTGCTAGAATTGTTTTTTTATGTATGGCCGATATATATTGCATCACCAAAAATGATTGAGGTCATGTCCATGTGTTGTGCGATAAGTCGATATATTGATTATTGTGACAGGCCTAGTACATGTAGTTTGCCTTATAAGATATCATCTCAGTTTACTTTCACATTGTATTAAAATTTCCTTTTTAAAACGTGTGTGCCTTATAACTTAGTTTATATTTACAAATGTTTACATCAAATCTGCCAAAATGTTTTGTGTGTGTGTGTAGGTGTTCAACAAAGATGGAGGCTTTTTTTTTTTTTAATAAAAAAGAATTTCATTTGATATTATTAGGGATTGTTTTATTTGTGGCTCATGTGTGCATATATTTCCTAATTACATAATGGAAATTATTTTCTAATTATATTTGAATCATGCAAACTGCGTATAAGGGGAAACATCTATTTCTATAAAATTATGAATGTACAAAATATAGTTCACTATATATTTATAATAAACTGTTGATGCCAATGGTTTATGAGGATGTTTTAAATGACTCTATATGCAGTGTTTATGAGGTAATAAACTGAAAATTGGGTATTTCCTATATGGGTATTTCCAGCAGTTCATGTGTACAGACACGAACATTGTGATGAACTGCTCTTTTGAATCGGATCTTTTCAATGAATCACTTATAAACCTGTTTGAACGATTTGTTCATGAATCGAATTGAACTGAATTGAGTAAACAGATCTTGAGTAAACAATTGTAGCTTTTTAAACTCACTTGTCAATTCAAAACATTTTTTATCACATTTGTTTATTTTTACAGACAGATTTTGTGCTTTTTTTGTTTGCTTCGGTAACAAGTCAAATCGCTCGAGTTTCTATTAGCATCTATACTTTTCTTTGATTTGTACATGTAAACATAACATTTTATTGTGATTAATTGCTTTGCTGTGATTTTACTGAAGATGAAGAACTGTGACATCTGACCGTTACAGTGAAATTGGAAAAAACATTGGGGACACTTTTAATGGCAAAAACAAAATCAAACTAGTCGAATTTACACTCTTCTTTTGTCATATTTATTTTTCCTCAATGGAAGGACTGTAAATGACTTGAGCACATCCAAAATGGTAAAGTTTAAAACAGAGAAATATAAACAATATGTGCCACTATTGTTTGCTACTTAAAATAATCACTGAACAAGTTTGTGTGAATCGATTCTTTAAATCGAACATATAAAATGAACCGACTCTTAGAAATGAGTCGGACTCCTAGTCGCTAGAAGGTAATCCGCCGTGAGCGCGCAAGATGACGTCTTGATGCGCTCCCGTCGTGATGGTGGCGGATCGTGCACGCGCTAAAACGGTAATGGCTGCCCTGGATCGGCGGATTTCCATCCTTGACTATGTAGGGCAAAGCTGGGCCGCTTGGATCGACAAAGCTAACGTATCCACGCCGGACGGTAAGTAAAATACCATCGAGCTCTCGATACTTCAATTTTCAATCGCGTCGAGTGGGCACAGGAAATGGATTTGTTTGAAAAGAGCAAACCCCGGACACCAAGACCCAAACAAAGGCCCCGCCGGGTCCTAGCGCCGTATGGGTTGCAGTCCCACACGCTCGACTTTTGGAAAATCTCCCAGGTCCTAGCGCTCAGTTAAGCCGATAAATATTCCCTTTCTTAAAAAAAGTACAGTCTCGAAAACGGTTTGATGATGTGACTGAATTGGTCATAAATGTTGTCGTGCTTGTTGGAGGCTTAAATGCAGAAGATGCGGCTGAGTTGGTGATCTGACAGTCAGCGCGACGGGAAGTGAAGGTGGAGACGAGTCTCTGGCCAGAGAACTATCAACAGAAATAAACCTCTCAACACATTTACAGACTCCCAGTTTAATGATTGTTCAGTTTATGAGCCGAAAATCTCATTATTTGACCGTTTGAAACGCTGGACTGATGTTTTATTTCGCAGTCTCTATGAACGCTGCCTCTATGTGCATCTTCACATCAAACTAACGTCGGCTCTCACTTTTCTTTAAATATTACATAAATATATAGCACACTGAAATGGCCTCTTTCCCTCTGTTCATCTGAGGAACTGATTTTGAATAAAACATGGTGTTTTCATGTGTATGGTTTATGTAATTCAGGAAATGACCCACATTAATGAACGCATTGAGCTGTGGCCATTAGAAATGGGAACATTCAGTACTGTTGCTCTGACATTTGATTGCTGGATTTTCTGCACTCTGCAAACTTTGAAGACCTCAGGTCCAGGGTCTGAAGGAAAGACCCGGCCATGAGCTAGTCGTCTTGTGAAAAACCGATGGGAAAAGTGTAGGCCAGCAGCATGCAAACCAGCACCACATTCGTGGGTTGAAATTCATCACTAAACCTTCACGTTTTCCACCGCAGTGTTCATCTCTTTGCCAAATATCTTTTTCCATTTTACTCACAAGTTTCATTTCACACCTTCTTTCTTTCATCATTGTTATCTGACTTCGAAAACCCCTACACACCATACATTCATCCTCTGCACTGCCAGCAATAAATTGAATCTTTGTGTTATTTTTTTAAATCAAATAATAAAATGTATAGTGATTTTATTATAAAGATTATTTTTATATTTATTTGGATTACATTTTAGTAAATATGTAATATAAAAATGTTTCATGATTTCAAAAATTGTAACTTTATATAAACTAGGGATGCTCCAATTGATCATCCGTAGATCAGTATCAACTGATAATCACATTTCACGATTCGATTGGTACTCCACAATCTGGCTGATATCATAAACCGATCACAAGTGTTTGTTTATGAGTTTACATGCCAGGTTAAAAATCCACAGTGCTACAATACATGAGCAATGTGTTTCTAAATTGCATTGTCAGTAATTTGTTTTACAACTTTTTTTTCTATCTGTTTTATATATTATTTTTTGGTGAAGCTGATTCTGACCATTACATGTATGCAAAATCCTTAATTTATTCTCTTAAGTAAGGAGAGATCTCGTACATAGAGGGAAAATGTGCTAAAGCAATGGCAAAGTTATATAAAGTTTGAAGCATCAGAATCGGTACTTGGTATCGGTTGATCACAATGACAAGGAATCTCACAATGACAGTTTACTCCGTATCGACTGCAAAAATCCTGATCAGAGCATCCCTAATATCTACAGTATATTCTGTTTGATATTAGCTTTTATTTATTTATTAATTATAGCTATTTTTTTAAGAAGTCCACTAACTGCAATTATAAGTCAAGAATTCTAACACCGAACCATTACAGCCAAAACATTTTAGAATTTCTGAATTTATTCTCTCAACCAACCAATAAAATATCTTGAATTTTCAAATTTACATGACTTTTAAATCGCTATTAATTGTTTGCTTTATTTGCTTTAATATATGGGTCGACCCTCAAAGAGTTCGACTGAAAGGCCTCTAAACTAAACAACAGGATATGATGTCACAAAATGTACATCAGAGGAATTTCTGTAAATGTTTTGATTCCTTAAATCATTTTATGAGCTCTTTGCGAGTTTTCTGCAGTGAAAATTTTAAATTGTAAGGTTGTAAATTTATCTTTATGACTATATGTTCCAATACCCTACTGCACTTTGTTAAAACGGTATCATTTACATTTTAGTTCCACGTTTTTCAAAAGAACTGTGTAGTTTTCTCCCTCAAAGGGTGAACACGCTCATAGTGTCTCAATTACAGAGAAATGCTGATCTAAAAACAAACATCCAAATTGTGTTTCATTTCCTGTTTTGAAGATCTGTTTATTTCACTGCTGTTCAGGGCCCCCTCTGGAAGAGTGCAGCAAAAATGTGAAGAAACGGATGGAAACCATGACTCTCAAGAAAGAGGGTGAGGAAGACTTTGACGTAGGCTTGTGATTGACAGATGACAAAACAATAGGATCATGACTTTACAAGTAAACGCCTTGTGTTCCACTCACAGACATGTCGATATATGGCCACTGCCCAGCACACGACAACTTCTTCCTGGTGGTCTGCAGCCACTGTGGGCAGGTGGTGAAGCCTCAGGCGTTTGAGAAGCATTGTGAGCGTCGACATGGACCTTTCAGCAAACTCTACGGCACACCATCCAACTGTTCTCCAGACCGACCCCAACAGGGGAGACCTCCATCCTCTCAGCATGTCAGCCTCTGTGAGGGTCAAGATGGCAGGCACCAGGGGGCTGGACCTCCACGAGTCCCACCACCTCATCCTCCACACCAGGGACGGCCCAAACCACAGAGGGAAGCACCCAGGTGAGAAAGAACGAAAAACAGTTGATTTCCGCTCGATTTTGAGCATCCAGTGTTTATTCTATTGTTGTCTTGTTTACATTTCAGTCTTCAGCCGCTGGATAAAGTTCCCCACGTAAAGCCTCCATCACCTTCAGATTTGCCCACCCCACCAAAAAAAGCACTTCCGTCTGCTGAAAAGCCAATAATACAGAAGGGTTTGGATTCACATGGGCCAAGAACATACAGCAGAACCTTCAAGAAAGTTCTTAGTAAGTCTATGATGCAGATTATAACACCCTATCATCTTGTGCCTATAAGTATGTCATGGTTTTGCTGAAGAAAAGTTAGTAAACATCAAGGCTGCACATTATGTTGTTTCAGCACTGATATCGCAATGTGCACATCCACAATAGTCAAGCTGGCGTTATAATTAACCAGGAACCACAGTTGACTACACATTTTGTGGAGTCACTGAATTTTAACCATAATCTCTGAGACTTTTGCTTGGATGTGTTTTTAGGGCCCGCGACTGTAAGATTTAAAGCAAATTAAAATCATTTGAGCACAAGAAATGATCAAGTTTGCCGCTTTAACAAAGATTCATTTTGTTTAATTATTAATAAAATGAAAATTATTAGGTAGGGATGTAACGATTCTCTGTGAGCCAGTTGAAAATTGATTAAAATCTGTGACGAACCGGTAAAGATGTTGAATGAATCGCAATACATGTTTGAACAGAGGGGGCGCTGTGTTTACAGGTGCAAACTCGCTTTACCTGCACATCAGTGGCGAGCAAGAGGTGAGGCTGCAGAGTAAAATGACAGCGGTGTAGTGCGTGAAACAAAACACAAACTGTGTGCAAATACTGCAAAAAGATGTTTACTTGCACTAACAGAACAATGAATATGATGCACATAATCCGTCAACACAGTTAAAAACTACGGTCACAAACATCTATACGCAATAAACTATCAATAATGCAAACCACTCGGACCGGATGATTTGCAGTTTTCTTGCTCCGATGAGTGCTACAGAGATCATGCGGTGCATCAGTGCTTTCATAGTGAAAGTGGGAAGATGTTTTTCAGACTAAAAGGGAAAGTTGTTCTGTTACAGAACCAGATATTAGTTTATTTTTACTCTCTCCCTTTCAAAATAGTTTATGCATATTTTAATAATTTGCTTATTATAATAAAATATTTCAAAATGTTCAGGATTATCTCTTAAGTGCGTCGCACTGATACTTACACTAATTAATTATACAAGTAATATTAATTATTCACCCTCATAATCATGTTCAACTCCTATCACAATCCTACTATGTAATTGGTAATTTTATAATAATTTTTTTATGCCAGTGGTCCGTCCCATCGGTAAGAGGGCCTTTTGATTACCTCTGTACACACTAACTGCTCACTGGTTTAGGAAAGGCTTCCCTCTCCACACCAGCCATCTCAGTGCAAAGTATATGCTGATATTTAAAAAAAAAATCTAAAATTCCAGCACAGTCACAGCTTTAGTTTGTTTATATTAATGAGTCTACTTTTAGTTTGTATTGTTATTTATTTATTTACTTCTTTTGGAATGGGTTTTAAAACAGCAATTTGGTTATGGCAGAAAATATATTATTTAGCAAAAATAATTATTTTGAAAATATTATTTTGCGGCATTTAAGAAAAAAAAGAAAGGGCGTTTCGCCTTAAATTTGTTTTGAATAATTTAGTTTACAAATCGTGACTAAATTGTATTGTGATATTAGTATCGTGAATCCTATCGAATCGTGAGTTGGGTGAATCGTTACATTCCTACTATACAGTGTTATTTCCGATATGATAATTGAATTTCTATACCTCAATATTGTTAGATTCCACCGGATGGCTTATTTAGTTTTTATCTTCGTTCTGTTGTTTTATCTGTGCTTTAAATTGTTTTCTTAATTTTATATATTTTTGTATATTTTATGCAGATTCTCTTACCTACACGATCATCCCAATCAATCTCAAAACTTTCCAAACAGTTACTTTAGTCATATTGTGAAATTATATTCATATCAAAGAATTACAATATGGTAATATTTTACAACATCTTGCAGCCCTAGTAAACATTCTAAATATTGCGGTTTATTTTATTTAACTTTTATTTTGACCATTAAGAGCATTTGATTGCTTTTGCATTTCCTTATCCGAGAAGTAATGGAAATAAATTAATGTTGTTTTAATTTCAACTGATTTAATTTAATTATTAGTTTAGTTATTTTTAATCATTGACTGCTGTTGAGACTTTTAAAAAAACATATTAAAAACAAAATTGTCAATGTTTTTCATTGTTTTTGAAAGTCTTTAAAGGCTCAGCAAGACTTAAATGTAATAAAAACAGCATTGTTATTAAATAATGTGAAAACTAGCCAAAGTAACTACTTTCTGTCTCATTTTTTCTATCTTATTTTATTTAAATGTTATTTATTTATTTGAATAATTGTCTTGTTATGAAACATTTATTATTATTAATATTATTATTATTAATATTATCCATTGTGCTACTTTTGTGGAAACCACATCTTCTTTTTCATGAGTCTTTAATGAATAGTTAAAAAAAAAACCTTTTTTAATGTATTTTTTATTAATGTGTATTGATATATTTATGCGTCGAATAAAAACAAACATTAATATTGTGTAAACCTACAGAAATAGCGTAAATATTTACAAGTAGTATTTTACTTTCTTCATAAGCAAAATGGGAATATTCTTCTTTGTTTCTTCTAGTTGAAACCATTTTTTAAATTGTCATTTTAGAGAAAGAATGTGACGTGAACAAGCACTGCGGGGTGATGGATCCTGAGAGAAAGAAAGTGTGCACCAGACTGCTGACCTGTAATGTGAGCATATAGTCAATATACTGAATCAAAGGCTTGCATACATGTTGGAGTGCTGTTGAACACGAGCTTTAAACTTTAATCAGTTTTTTCCATGCATCTCCGTCACCTTAGATTCATTCCATCCATCAGCGGCGGCAGGTTGTAGGGAGGCGTAAACCCTTTGACCAGCTTGTAATGGAGCTGAAGATGAGCTCAAAGCCTCGAGAGCGACCGCCTCTGCCCAGAGAGATTTCCGACGGAGGGTCTGTCAACCACGAGACCCCTGCGCCACAGACTGGGCCTCTGCACTACAAATGCCAAATCACTAACTCTTCTATTCTCAGGTCTGTAGATCTACTGCTTTCTGTGATTTAAAAATATTCAAGTTTATCTGTTACAAAAGACTGTATGTGGAGTAGTCTTGCACTGATCATGATTATTCATGTGTGATTCTGATTGCCATTTCTTTTTTTTTTTACAAGCAAATTGACCAATTCTGAAAACATGAAGCATTGGTTAGAATGGCATCAGTTGTTAACTGATTGACAAACTACACGAGACATCAAAAATCAAGACACAAGGGAGATAAAGCGAGAAGCAATGTACTGAAGTAAATTATCAACATTTGACCGAAACGCTCACCTTTTTTACTTCAGTAAATAGCTTGTCACTTTATTTTGCTTGTGTTTTGGATTTTAGATGTTTGAGAGTGTGCACACTTTTCTTTTGTTATTTCTCTTTGTGGAATTTTTTTGGTCAACACACCTATTGGTCTGATTTGAAGTTGCGGTGAGTGTTTGGTTGTTTGCATGAGACAAAGCAATGAAATCTTGAATCATAATGACACACTAAGTCAAGCAAATCATGGTAAAATCAGGAACTAATGGTGTCTTCTTTTTTTTTCTTCAAAAGTATTTTTATTGAACATATTAGATATGAAGCATACATTACAAATAGCTTTTCACTTTTTCTTTTTTTTCTTACACAACAAACAAACAAAACCTGTCGCACATATATACATTTAGGTTCTAGAAAAAAATATATAAATAATATTAAGAAAAAATACAAATAAATAGTTATAATAAGTAAAGCATATGTTACTCTCATATATAAGGGAAAAAAAAGAAGAAAATACAAAAAATAGAAAAAAAAAAAACAACAACAACAAACAAACAAGGAAAGGAGGAAAGAGAAAACTCTTCTAAAGTGACTGAGGGGTCAATCTTTTTTACGTGATCTAAAACAGGTTGCCAGATGAGAAAAAAACATCAGTACGGCCTCCTAGAGTGTATCGTATTTTTTCTAAGGTCAGGTGGTGTAGAAGTTCCATAAGCCATTGCATAAGGTTGGAGGACGTTTTTCCTTCCATTTCATCAATATTAATCTTCTAGCTAAAAGCGTAGTAAAGGCAATCACATTTATCTTGCTTTTGTTAAAACATAAGGACTGTGGTGTGATCCCAAAAATTGAAATTATAGCCTCAGGTTCTACATAGGTATTTAATGCGTCCGAGAGGAATTTAAATATTAGCTGCCAGAATTTCTTTATTTTTGAACAAGCCCAAAACATATGAGATAAAGTAGCTGGCTCAATGTTACATCGGTCACAGTTAGGGTCTATATTTGGTTTAAATTTGGCTAGTTTCACTTTGGACCAATGTAATCTATGTACTACTTTAAATTGTATAACTCTATGTTTTAAACAAATTGAAGATGAGTGGATATTGTCTAAAACGGATTGCCACATATCTTCTGATAGTTCTATCTCTAGCTCCACCTCCCATTTTCTTTTTAATTGTACTAGGGGTTCCAGATTGTGGGAATTAATTATAGAATATATTTTGCCAATAAGTCCCTTTGAGTATGGGCTTAGCTCCATAATAGAGTCAAGCAGGGAGGGGGGAGGCAGTGATGGATAGTTACTCATTGAGGAGGACACAAAACTTCGCAGCTGGACGTATCTAAAGAAGTGAGAATTTGGAATTTGAAACTTAACTTTTACTTGTTGGAATGAAGCAAATTGCCCATCAATAAACATACCTTTCCAATGGTATCTTCTGAACGGGGCTTAAAGAGCCCTTATTATATATAAAAAATAATTTCCCATATTTCGGTTATATGGGTCTCCAACAACATACTGATATGCATGCAAGGTCAAAAAACACTTTCATGGTCTTATAATATGAATTTATTTTTACCTAATTATCCCAGCGACTCCCATATGAATCATTCAGTGATTAATTTGTTCCCAAACCTTCTTCTTCCCAAACTCCTTCTCAGCGCGAAGATACAGCCTGTTGTGATTGCGAGCGCAAGACAGTGTAATGCCCCTTGCGGTTTGTCAAGACGCCGGGTCCCCAACATTGGTATAGGATCCGATCACAGCGGACGCCCCAAACACACTGTACTCAACAGTGTTATTCAGACACCTTACCCCCTAAAGCAGTGTAGTTAAACACCAGCATATTGCTTCGTTCTTAAATATGACACACATACAGTATTAATCCACACAGCAGCAAAAGCTAAACTATTCTGAACCTCGCCGGCTGGACGTGTGTAGGAACAGCTGACGGTGGCCAGAGCCAAAACAAACGGCAGTGGAACATGAGCTCACAAATGCATTTAAATCCGTAGACAAAGCGGCATGCATCGTGTTCTCAACGTGGCATTAGACCCGATACAAGAATATAAAGTTAACTTGATACAGTACAAACGGTTAAAAGTAATAAAACACAATTAAATACACCATTTGCAAGCTAGAGAAAACAAGGAGACAGCCATTCACTTACACTTATGAAATGTGTCACGGGCCAGGTCTGATTTCATTAATTATCTTTGATTTTGGAGCTTTTCTCCCTTCTCATCTGTAGATCGTTTCTATTTGCAATCATTGCTTTGGCACCTCTTGCGTGAAGTGTTATATGTTCTCAGGGCTTACCTGTACTCTGCTTTGCTCAACAATCACATCCCCAGCTAGTGGGTTGTAGCTCTCATCAGCGCGGTTCCTCAGGGTGCAGCAGGCTGCCTTTGTGCCTAATAAACTGGCCTTATTTTGCACGCACCCCTGGTGTATTGTCTGTCCATCCATCTCTCAAGTCTCATACATCAGTAGTCTTTTCTGATCTTTCCTTTAACAAACGAATGAATCGCTCATTTTAAGCATGTAAATTGCTAAAGCACTCCTTTCCCTCACACTTCCAATAATATCCAGGTAAGCACAGCGTCTTCATGACTCATGCTGACTTCAGCATCTGTTTGTATTTGCTACTGTGTTAGTGGGCGGGGCTGCAGGTTTAAATTTTCCTGGGTTTGCGCGCACAACAATTGGGCGGGGCTTATGTTTCGTAGACTCAATATGAACACGATTCATTCTAACCACTATGTGTGGACTCATTTTTTTAGATGAATCAATAGTTTTGAAAACTGTCCACTTTCAGATATAAGCCTTAGCTGGATATTTCACTTCACTTAGAGCTGTGTTACACACTACGTGGAAGGTCCTTTTCAAAAACCCACAATTGGGGCTCTTTAAAGGTCCCAGGAAATTTAAATAAATATTTTTAGATGGTAGTTTCTGTTGGTTTTGAGGATATCTGCAAAACAGTGACAAAATTCACATTTAGAAAAATGTATAACTGTTATAAACATCTAAAGCTTGCAGTTTGTCACTTCCTAAATGGATCAACAATTTTTTTCACCTTACCTTATCAAATCTTGACCAATCAAATGCTCTGTAGTATCTGCCCCACCCCCTTCAAGACGATTCTCATTTGATGCGCTTTATCTCAACCACTCTCACTGGAAGAGGTGGGATAAGACTGATAGACTATTGGTTGTTTTTTTAAACGAGGAGGAACTACTTTGTCCTGCCCTTTCTTCATTTTTCAGTTGAGATTACGTAAAACATTGTTTAAAAATGCACTTTATAGGACCTTTAACTGGTTGTTCTCACACTTGTGCACACACGAAATGTGAATTACAATGAATGGACACCAAATCTTTCATTCTTGCATGCGATGACATGAAAGACATTTCTCTAAATGTGTGTTTACAGGTCAGTTAATCCATCAGAGGGTGTTGTGGAGGTGAAGGAGGAAGTGATGCGCTCAGAGGAGACGCAGGCAGAGTCTCTCTCAGCGGCTCTTTCCAGTGAAGAGAGTGATGGGGAAAACCGTGAGGAATTTGCTCATCTCCCAGCAAGCACCTTGCACCCCAAACCTCTAGGCGTGAGTTTTAAAATTTTGAAATGGTGTTTTATAATTCATTAACGTAAGATGACAACAAAAGTATTAGAAATTACATTTGCCTATTAAAATAACATTTGGGGAAAGATGAAACCATGTTTGTTTTGTTTTTTTACATCCTACCCAGCTTTGCACGTTCGGGGCCCGTGTTCTTGGTCGCAGCGTGTTGGCGTTTGACCGACGGTTGCTCCACCTGCGGTCAGCTTTCAGTGTCATGATGGAGCAGCACCTAAGCACTTATCTGTGGAAGTAAGAGGATTTACAACATCAGACTGGTGACTTTGTGACATTTATAACATGTGTTTTGCGTCTTTTCAACATTTATCCAACTATACAAATGGAAAGCAGTCCAAACATCAAATATTAATAAACAAACATCTATCTTTGTTGTAACATTATTTAAAGCAAAACATGTTTAGTTATTAATGTATTATCAGCATCGTTTATAAAGAAAAACATATAACAAATAAATACATATTTTGAATTTGGTTGAATTTTATAAAAGTATACGATAATACTAATATTTTGTTTTTTTATCAGCATGTTATATTAATGGGATTAAGTAAAAAAAAATGTATAGTGAAAGTTCAGATTTTTATAGTATTTTAATATTTTGCTTTTTGATAACAACACTCTGTCAAGCACAAAACAAGACACAACAGGACATACTTATTACATACTCTTTTAGATTAAATTAATAATAATTATAATAAATAAATGATAGTAATACTAAAAAAGGTCACTTTTATTCATCTTTTATATCTAAAGAATTTATTTGAAATAAGGCTCTTTTTTGATGCAGGGCATATATTAGATACAAATCAAATGAAACATTATAACATCTTATTCGGGTGTAATTTAAATATAGTATACTGGTGTATTTTCCATATACACAGACTAACATGTTTTACTTTTGTAAAAATAATAATAATAATAATAATATATTTATCATCTGTTGAACTGCATCCCAATCGAGCAAATACTGCAGAAGACCCAAGATTCTTACAGAAATCAGTCAAGTTTGGTGAAGGAAAAATCATGGTTTGGGGTTACATTCAGTATGGGGGTGTGCGAGAGATCTGCAGAGTGAATGGCAATATCAACAGCCTGAGATATCCAGACGTTTGTGCTGTCCATTGCATTACAAACCCCAGGAGAGGGCAAATTCTTCAGCAGGATAGCACTCCTTATCATATTTCAGCCTCCATATCAAAGTTCCTGAAAGCAAAGAAGGTAAAGGTGCTCCAGGTTTGGCCAGCCCAGTCACCAGAAATGAACATTATTTAGCATGTCTGTGGTAAGATGGAGGAGGTATTGAGATGAATCCAAATAATCTTGATGAACTCTGGGAGTCCTGCAAAAACACTTTTTTTGCCATTCCAGATGACTTTATTAATAAGGTATTTGACTCATTGCAGAGATGTATGGATGCAGACCTCCAAGCTCGTGGGAGTCACAATATTAATTATTTTTTCACTGCAGCATGACTTTATATTTTGTACTCTACATTCAATCTGTTAGACAAAACTTTTGTCTAATCAAAGTCAGACCTTACTGTCCTAATTAAATAATCAAAAATCAAGGCATGATCATATTTTAATTTGGTAAAATGAGCGTAATCTAGAGGCCTTTGCCTTTCATATAATCCACTTCTGATACCAAATGATCAACTAAAAGTCAAGTTATTATTTGTTGTTTCTAAAACTTGGATAGGCGTCAAGATTTTTGTCAGGTAGTGTATTTGTATTAATATAGTTTATATAATCGTAATATAATTCGTACAGTCTTAATTTCAAAACTGGAAGCTTTTAGATATGTGCATGTAGGAATGTATTCATTTCTTTTATCTTCTATCTGCAGGAAACTCCCTCAGGTGTCAGAACTATGCTCTAATCAACAACAGATCACCTACAATTCCCATGATGCCACGCGCAGCTCAGCGCCCATCCACATCACCTCTACTCTCAGGACAAGCACCTCAGGACAATCAGAGCCCTCAAACCTAAAAGCCTCCTCCAAACGACCAACAAAAGCCCAGTCAGCCTCAGGCCCTGTTCGGCCACGTCAGACCAGCAAACAGGCCAGTTTACAGACCGGTTTCAGGGAGCTCCAGGACAGTCCAACAGCCAGCAAGCGGAGGAAATCTCCCAAAGAGGACAAGGACTCATCTGGACAGTCCAAAATGCTATTCGTCCCACACCAAAGGGACCACCAGTCCTCCTTGATTTCTCCACCGCACGGACTGTTTAATGGGACACATCCATCCAGCAGCAAGACACGCCCACCTGAAACAAAGGGGCGTGTTAAGCAAAGCCCCGCCCTCATCTCCATCTCCTCTCCCTCTCCTGAGTGTGAAAGGGGAGGTTCCTCAGGGCTCAGCCATAGGAGTGATGGGTTTGAGCTTAAAGGCAGAAAGCGCAAGACCAGCGGTGCCTCTCCACCCAAAAACACTTCATGTGCTCCTAAAGCCAACATCCTCTCACCCCTCTCCCAAACTCACTCAGGCCTGGTGTCCTGGGGTGGGGATGGCAGACCCGGATCAACCTCCCACAGTCTGACGAAGAAACTGGCTGCACAGAAGGTATGTTAATCACAGTTTCTGGTCATTTCTGACACTCAGATGTTTCATTAAAGGTCATTTTTTAATGTTTATTTCAGTGACCGATGTTATGTTGGAATTTGACTGGTTATAAATGATCAACTTTCTCAGAATGTTTTAATTTTATCATTCAGTTTTGGGGAAAGTCGCTTTTTAATAGTTCATAGCTTTTATGTTGAAATCAAAAATAGTTATCTGTCGTTTATACCATTGTTCTGTTATGTCTCATGACACTTTAAAGGGCACCTATGATGAAAATCATCTTTTGTAAGCTGTTTGGACAAAACTGTGTGTAGGTATAGTGTGTTCACTGTCATATTAGGGTGATATAAACACAATAAGTCTTTTGTAAATTTCTTGATGTTAAAATGGGATCCAAATCTATTTTGATGCCCACCGCAACATGACGTAGGAGTGCGGTTTCCCCACCCACCAAATTGATTGACAGCCATGTAATAACATGTCTCCGTAGTAATGCGTATAATCATATCAACAAGACCTGCGCAAAGCAACCGAGATTAAAGGTCTGTTCAGCTCTCTGTGATCATCAATCAACATTAAATGTGATCAAAAATGAGTTTTACAAGTTTAAAACGTTTTTAAAACAGTGCATGTTTTAAAAGTGTCTTTATCACTACAGCTGCATGTCAGTAAAATTCTAAAAGAAGACGCTTCAATCCTGAATTGGACGTTAAATCAGGCTTGTTTTGTACATTAACATAACAAATATCCATACAGCAGTAGATATTAACGTGTATTCTGTCACATTTGCCTGCAAAAACAGTGCAAAGTTAAATGCGTGCAGTATGTATGTGTGTCTGCGTGTGCTCGTGAACTTTGTATTAACATTATGTGTGACTCATCGTTGCATCGTTCTAGTGTTTCTTTTGTTAGACTTTTGAATTAATGAGGGCCAATGGACTTATGTTACAACTGAAATTTTGTTTTGTTATAAGTCAAGAGTTGCCAACCAACTTTTATATACATTATTTTAAATATACTTAAGGTAACATTTTATAATACATTATTTAAAATATTTAAATGTTTATAAATATTTAAAGGGCACATATTTTACATCTTTTACAAGCCTTGGGTGTCTCCAGAATGTGTCTGTAAAGTTTCAGCCCAAAACACCCATCAGATTATTTATTATAGCCTCCAGAATCTACCCATTTTGGTATCTGAGTACAGGGTAGCTGTTTTTGTAGCCTGTGGCTTTAAATGGAAATGAGCTGCTTCCCCCACCCACCACTCCCTTCTGCGTGTCTTCTTCTCCTGTGTTACATTAGATAAACAGCAGTCAGTGATAGAGACAGACATGGATGAAGCTGAAATACAGCTCATTAGTCAAAAATACCAGGTAAGTTTATTCAAGCATTTCTGAAATGATGAGTCTCACACAAATGCCTTTTGCAGTACACACACCCACACACACGCATATTAGCGTTTACTGACACCATGCGGCTGTGATGATTACAGCGGTTAATAATTAGCAATTTTACTTTGTTTTAATGTCTTAATTACAAACCTTATGAACATAATTAAAAATGTATGTAACAAATAATTTAATCCTAGTTTATTTGCAAAAAAAGTTCTGTGGACACGTGTATACATGTTATTATAGAAAAATGGTGTCTGTCAATCAATTCGGTGGGCTGGGAAAACCGCACTCATACGTCACGTTACTCTGGGTCTCAAAATCACTGGGATTTGGGTCCAATTTTAATGTCAGGAAATTAAAAAAAAAAGTGACTTGTTGGGTTTCTATTACTCCAATATGACTGAGAATACACTATACTTACACACAGTTCTGTCCAAACAGCTTACACAAATTGATTTTCATCATAGGTGCCCTTTAATAAATACAATGCAACTTTGTGGCAAAAGAAATAAAAAGGTGACAGATTAAAACTACGTCCTTTACAAAATCAGACACAGATGTTACTATTATTACTTGAATCCATTGATTAACTACCCAAAATGTAGCTGCTTTTATTAAAATACACTTATGATTCAAAGTTGTTGCACATTTCAGAGGTTGTAGTGTGAGTTTTCAAGTGTTGTTCAAGCATCTCACATTGAAGTTACTGAAAAGAAAACCGGCACAGCTTTACTTTTTAAACACTTCAAGGATAAAAATACACCATGCCGGAGAGAAACAACAAGTCTAGGAAGTCACAGATTGATATTCTGTTGAGGATGAATCATCAAGGTTTCATTTCAGCACAGTGGTTGAGTCTCAGCTCTCAGTTTAGATCCTTTTCCTGACCATCTGCTCTTCTTTCTTTTTTTTCTCCCTTCAGCCAAAGCTTCTTCACTGAGGGAGTCTGCCTTAAACTCCTCCAGAAGCACAGGCTCACTGCCATGTATTTGCCATAGACTTTATGCACAGGATGGTGAAAACGTCTGAAGCTCACTGTCTGAGGACGGATCTGTATGTATGTTTGTATGTAAGGATGGATGGATGTTTGGTTTGTATTATGAATTTCTATGTGAGTGAGTGTTTCGCTGAATGACCTGCAAATGAATATTAGAAAATACCTCAAGACCTTCCTATGCTGCTAAACAGACTGTCAGATAATGGACTCAGAAATAAACAAGCCAACACGTTTCTTTTGTCTTGCTCTTAATTAGTTGGAGTACATCATTTCACCACTAGATGACACTAAACAGTTGGATAAATCTGCTTTACATAAACGAAAGGGTCTCTTTCTTTTAGTGTAAATAAAAATTGGTATTTGTGGCGTGCTGCAAGTTTGACTTGGGAAATGATTTAAATCTCATCCCTACGAGCAAATATTGAATTACGAATAGATTATTTTTGCATCCAGTGTCCTGACATTTTATCCTACCCATCAGGTTATGCTACCAACACTGTATTTGAATGGTTCTGAGGTTGGGGTTAGGGATTAGGTAGGTTAGAGTGATATTTTCGGCTTCATATTACACTAATCCACATTACAATTTACACTGGTTGCAAAATCTGAGGGGTAGCATATTGTGTCATCAAAACGTGCTACCTGCTTTTGAATGAGAGGTAGAACAAATTGACAGAACACCATACATGTAATAAATGTTATGTATGTCAATAGCTGATCGCCTATCAAAGTACTCAGTTCAAAGATTCTGTATAAAGAAGGAACAAACAAATGTTTTCAAACAGGAAAACATTGAAAGCTTTGCACAGCTTTGATTCTTTATGATTATGATACATTTTTACACACTAAAATATTATTCAGTGTAACAGTATGTATATATATATATATATATATATATATATATATATATATATATATATATATATATATATATACATATTTATATTTATATTTATATATATATATATATATATATATATATATATATATATATATATATATATATATATATATAAATATAAATAACCGTAAAGTCAGGCACATTAAACAGGGCGTCTACAGGGTCTTAAAATGTCTTAAATTTAAAAAAAAACTAAGTTTTAGGCCTTAAAATGTTTTTATTCAATCATTTTCCTTTGGTTTAGTCACTTTTTCAGTGGTTGCCACAGTGGAATGAACCGCCAACTATTCCGGCATATGTTTTACGCAGTGAATGCCTTTCTAGCCGCAATCCAGTACTGGGAAACACCCATTCACACTCATACATATGGCCAATTTAGTTTACCCAATTCACCTATAGCGGATGTCTTTGGACTGTGGGGGACACAGTCACCCCACAACACCTGGAAAAAACCAATCGCAAACACGGGGAGGACATGCGGGTCTTACTTCATATAAAATTGGTCTTAATTTTCGTATCTGTATGTACAGCTTTCCAACACCCTGTCCAATCACCAACAGTCCATATCAATGAATCTGTGAATCTTTAATCCTCTATTTATAACTCTTTTTACCAATATGGTTTAATGATCTTCCTTACAATTACAAAAGTATTGACCATGTGTGTGGAGGACACTGACTTGGACAGATGTGTATACTGTTAGTTTATTATAGTTTTTAAAGCTTGTCCAACTTTTAATAGAAAAGAAAAAAAATAATTGTGTATGTGAACAACTAGAGTTTGCCTGTTTTGACGGATTTAAAATATGTGGCTAAAAATAACTTATTTAAATTGTTTTGATGAGGTAAATAAAAAACTTTCCCGCTGGTCTAAGTTGCCTTTTAGAAATAATCCTTAGTGTTATCTGAAATTTCATTCATAATGGAGAAACCTGTTGAAACCCTGTTAAGCAGTTTATTTAAGGCTTAAACACCAAATTACTAAACAATGTTCTTTTTAATTTTGGATACTTTGTCACTATCCTTCAAATCACCTAGGTTTTACATATATTTCAGCAAGAAATGGGTAATAATTTAAAATATAATAACATTTAGAACAATATTCCGTGTATTTTAAGTCAGAATAAACATGTTTAGTTTTTGCATAAATGTATCTGTCACACTGAATGATAATGGAACATTATTCCACCCATATTTTAGCAACAATTTTAACACCAAAGTATCACATCTAGCTTTTGACCTGTGTATCCATTTTGGAAGCTACTGTAATATATCCAGTGTTATTACAGGGGGAAAAAAATCCAAAACATTCTCTCATTATTTACTCACTGTTTCTTTCTTCTGTTGAACACAAAGAAAAAAAATCAATGAAGTTTCTGATAGCCTCTGACTTCCATTGAAGGAAAAAATGAATATTATTGAAGTTAGTGTGATTAAGTCTTGATAAATATTTTGGGTGAACTGTCCCTTTAACACTGGATATATTAGCTTCCACAATCGTGTAGACATATACAGACATGGACAAAATTTTTGGTACCCTTCAATTTTATCAATGCCAGCTTTATTACTTTTCCTTTTTAATGCTTCCTGAAACACAATTAGATTTTTTTATTAATTTATTTTCTGTCATTTTTGATTAATCATTACTTTTTTTCAATTTTGAGTTATTTCAGTGACAACTGTAGTTTTGGTTTCTTCGATAAAAGAGTACCAACAAATTTGTTTACGTTTGTGTGTGTATATACAGCTGAATTATTAGCCCCCCTGTATATTATTTCCCCAATTTCTGTTTAATGAAAATCTTTTTTTTTAAACACATTTCTAAACATAATAGTTTTAATATCTCATTTCTAAAAACTGATTTCTTTTATCTTTGCCATGATGACAGTAAATAATATTTCACTTAATATTTTAAGATATAAGTATTCAGCTTCAAGTGCAATTTAAAGGCTTTAATTAAGCAAGTTGAAGTGAATAGGTAAATAGGCGTGATAAAATCATTTTAATATGATGGCTTGTTTTGTTGATAATCAAAAAAATATTGAGTCTAAGGGTGCTAACTATATTGACCTTAAAATGGTTTAAAAAATTGATTTTATTCTAGCCAAAATAAAGCAAATAAGACTTTCTCTAGAAGAAAAAATTATAGGAAATACTGTAAAAAATTCCTTGCTCTGTTAAACATCATTTGGGAAATACTTAAAAAAGAAAGAAAAATCAGAGGATGGCTAATAATGTGTATATACTGGTCAAACTAGATGACAAAACAAAAATTAAATAGTGCTGAATGTAAACATTCTCCTATCTGTGCATCTTGGACCATAATCGTTGGGGCAAATAAAAGACAAAAATGGTCAGTTTAATATTTTATTCACATTATTGATAAATGATACTTCTCACATGTAAGCTTCCATGTGTGAGGACTGCTGATCCAGAATCAGTTTCTGCACAATCCATATGGTGTCCTTCTCAGTCTCGCAGAGGAATATGCGGCACACAGCACTCATCAGTCTTGTTTTTGACATTCAGACTAAATAAACTTTTACAGCTAGCTCTAAAACTGGACCTGACAATGTTTCCATTATTGCTCCCTCTCTCTCTCTGAGGCTATATGATGGCAGAGACTTTACATATCAACCAAAAAGATTCAAACTGTTTATTAGCGATATCTAAACATATCAGAATGCTTGTTTTCTAGGAATTGATAGACACATGTTCATTGCTGTGATTCCAATAGGCGCTGTTTTTATCTCTTATATGTTCTCAAATCTTACTAGTTATAAAACTAATGCTGATGATAAACAGTTATTATTAGCCTTCCTAGGAAATGTTTTATTATTTTTTTTAAATTTCCAAAATGTTTAAGAGCAAGGACAGTTACAGTGTTTTTATATATACTACATGACAAAAGTCTTTTTGTCGATCCCAGTTGTAAGAGTAAAATATAATAAATTGACTTAAATTGAGTTACCTATTGGAACCTGCATGGACCCAAGATTCTCATAGAAATCAGTCAAGTTTGGTAAAGGAAAAATCATGGTTTGAAGTTGCATTCAGTATGGGGTGTGCGAGAGATCTGCAGAGTGTATGGCAATATCAACAGCCTGAGGGATCAAGACATTTGTGCTGCCCATTACATTACAAACCACAGGAGAGGGCAAATTCTTCAGCAAGATAGCGCTCTTCATACGTCAGCCTCCACATCAAAGTTTTTGAAAGCAAGAATTGCTCCAGAATTGGCCAGCCCAGTCACCAGACATGAACAATATTGAGCATGTCTAAGTGTAAGATGGAGGAGGAGGCATTGACGATGAATTCAAAGAATCTTGATGAACTCTGGGAGTCCTGCAAGAACACTTTCTTTGCCTCCAGATGACTTTATTAATGTTATTACATTATTTAGTATATTTAGTAAGTTATATATTATTTCTGTTAAGTGACATGACTTTAGTCTAATCAAAGTCAAGACCTTATTGTCCTAATTAAATGGTTAAAAATCAAGGCATGATCATATTTTAGTTTGATAAAATAAGCGTAATCTAGAAGCCTTTGCCCTCATAGAAGCCACATCTGATACCATATTATCAACCAGAAATCAAGTTATTATTTGTTTTTCCAAAAACTAGGATAGGCGACAACTTTTGTCAGGTTGTGTATTTTCCCAATCTCTCTTATGAAAAAAAGTCTTGTTTATTTTAGTCTGGCTGGAATAAAAAACAATAATAATGTAAAAACTGCAAAGGTCAATAATATTATCCAGATTTATTTATTTCAGATTGGCAACCATTATTGTCCAATGACTTACCTAATGAACCTAACCTGCCTAGTTAATCCTAATTATCCTAGTTAAACCTTTAAATAGCACTTTACTGAACTGAACATTAGTATCTTGCAAAATAACGAATAAAAGTTTATGTACTATCCTCATGACAAAAATTGTTTTTTATAAATTAGTTTTTTTCTTTTCACATCACTTGTAATTTTTTTAGAAATGTTAAGAATTTAATTTAGATAATAAAAAGATAATAATTGAATTTATTAAATTTCTGGTAAATGATGTCAGAATTTACCGGTATTTTGGAATGGATGTGTGAATGGCCTTTTCCAGAAAAATTCCAGAACGTCCTTGCCTGTGTGAACGGCACTTTTTTGAATTTACCGGGAAAGTCGTTTT